>NC_134371.1:46915652-47217173 GCF_035582795.1 Mycteria americana | reverse complement strand
CATATACATATTAGTTTATGGGCTCTGGAAATTGAGATTTTCAGACAGCATTTATTCATACCATGTGAGTATATACATAATTTTAAATATTGTTATATATGTAGAAAAGTATACAGATCAGTGCATCAACACTGTTTTGGGCTTTGGGGGTTTTTTTGTTGTTTTGTTTTGGTTTTTTCCCCTGAAGTAATTTCTTCTCCCTGTTTTTATTCTTCTGGTTTGATCACTGGACAGTGATCTACACCCGCCTCTTGTTTTGTTAGAATATCCCCAAAAGGATCTTAGATAGATATTACAAGGCAGATATTGCACAGCAGATATTGCACAGATATTAACATGGAGGCTGAACTTTCTCTCCTCTCCCTGCTGACAGAATTCACATGGTGGGAAAAGATACAGTCCCTTAACCCTAGACCAAGCAGTAGAAGAACTAGTCGGAAGCAAAACTCCACACTACAATCACAGCAAGACTGTTCCTGTCACAAGGTACTGTGCTGTTGCTCGAGCAAATCCTCAAGGGCGGATTTGTAGCCCAGTAAAGACCTTTTTTCCTCCTTTCCTTTCTGGAGTCCAGCAGGGGCTCTCCAGACTTATTTGCATCCATCTCAAAACTTTTCTGCTTCACCTGTTCCAACACCTTTCAAACATGCTTAACTAGATCAGTGTATAGTATTCTAGATGAGATTTGGCTTTGCCTCAGCTGAAAGAAATTCAGCTGATACATCTATGTTTTTCACAGCTGCATCTTACAGCTGGCCCCTAGCCAATCTCTAATTAATTAATGCTCCAAGGCCCTTCTGCTCCTCTGGCCTCCTCAGCTGAAGAATTCCTGGCTTATTGCTGAAATTTTTGTTTTTACTTAAGTGCATAGGTTTGCACTTTGTACATTATAGCTCATTTGCTGCCTTCCAGGCCTAACGAATCACGTTATCAATACGTTTCATTTGCACACTATTGTTTTCTTTCAAAATCTGTGAAAATGCCCTGCATGCTCATTTGGTTAGACTGAGCTATATATAATTGCAACACCAAGACCATCTCCTATCACCCCTGTTTTTTTTGAAATATCACACTTTACACTCCAGGGAGAGGGTATCACCTCAATTCAGCTGCTGGAAGGAAAGTTATGCCCAGTCCTCTCGGTCACTGACATTCCCACACTCCAACAGCCTTCAGCAGCACATGGCAGCGAGGGGAGGAAATACTGGATGGAATATTCATTTGCTTTCAATGAATACTTAATCCAATAAGAAAATTAATTAATTCTTCACCAAGGTCCACGTGTGGACCCAATCTAATTAATCAAAAAATGTTTATATCACATCCAAAGCACACCAGAACTAAAAAGCACCTATGAGGCAAAAACAGTGGTTGCTTCAGTGTAGGAATGGGCTTTCATATGTATTGCTAACATAGGATTTTGCTTAGGACTATATTGAGACTGACCAGAAATAGATACTGGCATTCTGAAACATGGAATATAAGGTCCTGTACCAAGCACCATTTGTCAGAACAATAGTTGTGTAGCTTTTCTAACCAATATTAGGACTGTGACAAATTGCTCAAAGATATGTTAGAGACTAGTCTGGACTGCATGACCTAACATCTCTCATTTCTGTTTTCCTCAGTTCATCAAGCCTGAGGGAAACCTCAGCATCTCTACAGATAAAGTCCATGATTTCTCTCTATTGTTTTATTTCATGACTCCAGTGCATCAGATATCAGTTGCAATATTTAACATGAAAGTGAAAAAAGAGAGCAAAAAGAATCCGAGAAAGAGAGAAGGTTCACATCAATGGCTTGTTATTCAGGCAAAGTTAAAAGCCCTTGAAAATATGACTCTTCAACTGCCCTATACTGCTCTTTCATAAACAGCACTCAGCAAGTGTTACCTTTTTTACTCTTCATAACACAGTGTGTTGATAATGTCATCACTTAAGTGTGTTTGAAAAAGTGCAGCTTAAAAAAAAGTCAGTGGGCTGACAGCAGGTGACTTGGTCATCCAGGTTTTTAACCCTTACATTCATTTCCTCCATATGCTATATTTCCATGGAGTGCTTGTTAACAACATTTAGAATAGTTTGGATAGTTTATTTTCTGACGTTGAAGTCATTTTCTGCTATGTTATGTTCATGATACAGTCAAGACCTAGGTCACCTGAAAAAGATGACCAAGGTATACATTGTCACAAAGAAAAAAAAAAGTATTTTCCTGGTGACACTGTTATGATTTGACATTTATGAGTCTCTCTCTTTCTGCAGTTGTTTCTTTTCTCTTATTTTCCAGTGACACTAACAATTTGCCTCGTCAAGTCTTTTTCCTCTGTAGGTGCTACTTTCTCTCTCCAAAGTAAAGCAACTTCAAAGTAGTATTAATTTAGTTGTTCTCCTGCCATCTAGCACACCAGCAGTTCAAATGGGATGAGTGAAAAGGTGCATCAATGGTTAATACATTAGTGTAAGAATTTAATGCAAATCCCTGATATACACAGAAAGTCTGTTAGGGAATTGCAAAGACCTCGCTTCCTGTACATGAAGCAGACCTAACAGAAGAATAAAACTTGAATTCTGTTGCATGGGAAAACAAAAGATGTTTAAATTTTTTTCCCTTGTTCTAAATGAAATGCAAACTAAATTATTTGAAACTCCTCATAAAAAGTGCAATAGTCAAAACAGTCAATAGCCAGATTTGCTTCATTTATGCATTTGAACCCAACTCTCCTACATTCAAACTGAATCATCAACCTACATGTTTTGTACCCTTCTCCAAATTCCAGCCTTCATCTTTCCTAACATGAGTTTTGTTCCTGGGTAAACTTTTGTTTTGATCCACCATATCTATTCTGATTTTAAAAGTTTAGCAGAATACATTCTACCTTATAGAGACAATATCACCCCCTTTGCATCAAAGAAAAAGTTGTGGGAGTTTTATATTAAAGACTATGAACTGTACACATACTATAGTAGTGAGAATCTGGGGACATTCTAAAGCCAGTCTTGCTTACTGTGTCCGTATTTTCAGAAACTTTTAAAGTTCATTAGGACAAATGTTATTAAATAGCTTCAGTAGTTATGTGTGGACAAATATGTACTGTCCCTGACGGAAAAGGAATTACTGATGGCATCATACTAAAACAGAATAGTCTCCTATGTTTTCATAGGCTGAAGCAGTCAACATTCCTCCTGCCTCAGAAACATCCAACTCTGCTGATATAGAGAAAAGATAGCATTTTGAGTAGTTTCCTAATTCATCATGTAGACACCTGCATTCTTCTGAACATCAGGTTTGGAAGTGTCCCACTCTAAGTGGCAAAAAGAAAGGAATACAACAAGTTACCTTTTTACATGTCCTCTCAATGTCTCAATTCTCTGCAGTGCTCCACTTGTGTAAGCCAAGTTCCTACGTCTTTTACCATGTTAAATACTTACAGATACCTGTGGGATAATAGCAGGGAGACTATTCTGTGGATAACACTATTTGTCTCCCTGTTAATTGTGATCTTCATTCATCAGTGCTAGATAATTGCTCATACTCACCTCATTCTACAAATTCAAAATGCATCTATAGCTTTTTCCCTAGGATATTAGCACCCTTTCTCTCCTACAAAAATAAAAAGCAGACATTTTTCAACTGGCATTGCAGTTTTGGGGGGTTTTTTAATCCTTTTTATACATTACAGATACTGGACTACTTATTACGTTACAAGAGGACAAATGAATACCTAATTTACACAAGTATGGAGAACTGTGCACAGGTTAATGCCCAGGAAGACACATCTGGCAGCACATCTTTCAAGGGAAACATCCTCCAGCTGCTGCTGTCCTGTGTACACTCTTAGGAACAACAGGTACTACACTTTCCTTATGTAACTCCTGTACTGTTACCACTGTATTGAATTGGGGGTACCACATCACAAGTTGTAATGAATGAGCAGAAAGAGGAGAGGCATCTATAGTGAATAATCAGGTTCAGCTTGTACCCATTCCCACAGTCACTGTTATACACAGTGTATACACTTTTGATCTGAAATCCTCTCTCTACAGGAATGGAAATTGGAAATCCTAACTTCATGCTATTCTGATGACTGCCTGACTTTCTTGGAAATTGGTTTTAACATAAGAAGCTTTAACTATTCTAGTTAACACACTTCGGTTATTTTCTGACAAAAAGCTACTCGTGAGCTGTAGAGGTATATTTATTTCTTCTTTGATTGATCTCCCATCTTTGGCTTTTGGAACAACTAGAATAGATACTAGCAGTTCCTCAGGTCATTTTAAATCTGTTTGACTTTGCCTGTCTGCTTTTCTGCTCCTGTTCTCTATACCGTTCCAGGTAACACTATGGTAGCTGCTACTTGCTGGACTTTAAATTTCCTTCTAATACCTCTGTAACATTTTTTTCCTTTCCTTTAAAAAAATAAAGGAAAAAAAGCTTCTGATCCATTATTTATCTCAACTAAGAACTAATCAATATTTAGAAAGGTTTCAAAATACTACACTAATCACATAATAAGTGAAGACTGAAAAGTATGGGCTGATCTGATGCCCACTGAAGCCATCACAAGCATTGTCCTCAGTGGACATCAGATCAAGTCTTACACGATTGACAATGTTTCAGCAGTACTGAAGCTTAAAATTTATTACCTTTCAAGGAAAGTGAGTGACTTCACAATCATTTTATGCCATAAAACTTTGGTGGCATTTCAAGGCCGGTCATAAAAGCTTAAGAAGGACTGAGAAACCAAACACATTTTCTAACAGAACATCTGTGTGCTGCAGCAAATATGGAATGGTTTTTAACACACCAAAGAACCTAAATGTTAGTCATTGCTGAATGCTACACAGAACTGAAGTCCTTCATTCCTCCTTCTACTAAATATTATCATAGCTAAGAAGGCAGCTTACAGCATCTGTTCATTGTCAGAATTCTAGCTTTACGTTTAACAAATATAAAATATGGATTTCTAGTTCAGTAATTGTAGCACTGATCTGAAATTTGAAAGGAAGCTGATGATATATGTTTGCTAATCAAAACTCTTGTATCTACTTACTTGCATCTGTTTAGATATTCCATTTCTATTGTTGCAGTTAGGTTTTTGAAAATTCATTTTATTACAGACAAATCTAAATGTAAACAAACTATTTTTTACTCCACTATTTTTTTTGTTCCAAAATATCTTTTAGCCTTGCTTTTCCAGACAGAGAAGCTCAAAACCTACAGTTAATTATCTGCCAAGATTTTGTCTTAGTTGAGAGGAAAACCATCACCATTCTGAAAATTAGATTGAACCAGTTTCTCCAGTAATAAGTTATAACTTAATGCCATCTGAACTACAAAAGATTAATTCTTAATCAAAGTTTTCACACTTCCACTGTGCAATTGGTTCTACTAAAGTCTGCTACAGATAGTATTCACAAAAAAAAATTCTAGTAATTTGTCCTTAATTTAATGCTATAAAGAGTTCAGGCTTGCTTTTATTGTCCTGCTAACCAGCCATTTGGAATTTATTCAGAAGAACGTGTAACTCAGTTGTATAAAGACAAAAGTCATCTGAGAAGAGTGAAGATGAAAAATCAGAGCATTGTTGTTTTCCTGAATGCAACAGGAATTAAAGCCTATTTCTAAAGGTTTATTATCATATGATAAAACCTCCTTTCTTTTACTTTAATCCTTTGATATACTGCCCTAAAAAAATGCTACTCAACCACAGATACTTTAAGCAATGTACATTTCAGCATACTTAATCATTTATCAAAGCAGAGCTTTACTGTCAGGCATGCGCAATATTGAACTAAAGGTCCTCCGCTTTGCTGCCAGACCTGCAACTCTTTAGGCAAAAGGCATAACTTTTTATAATTACTCTGCTCTTAAATGGAAAACAATAATGACATTCATTTACGTGTGTCTGGTAAAGAAAAAAAAAATCCAGCAATATTTCAAAAATATAATTACAGCAAGTACTTCCCAATATTTTCAGAATTCTTGTAAGAGCAGGAAGAGAGACAAGAGAGTCTAACGGTAGGGCTAAAATAGACACATGCTTGGGTTTTACTGCAGATTTTGGAGCTATTTAAGCACTTTACCTACCCATTGTAACAGCATTTCCAAGAACAGCTAAACTAAATAACAGAACTAGCATTCTAGTTGCGTTTTGAAGTAAAAACTGTGTTGAAAAAAATCTAGAATGAAAATGATGCTTTCTTGACAGAGAGCTACTGAAAACCCAGGAATATACCCATGGACAAGACTACAGGAAAAATACCTGGATGAACGGAAAAAAAGATGGCATATTTTACTTCCAAGAAGTCAGGGTTCCAAAATTGTTGTTTGGAAACTCTTTGAGTAAAATTTGGATGCTATAATAAACATGAAGAGTAGCATTTACCATCAGTTGTTATATGGCAATAATTATATTTCCCACAGATGACTTATTACACTTTTACACAGATGCTGTCATTAGCATTTGATCAGTAGGACAACTTAAACATAAGCGATGTGACTTCCTTAAGATCACACATTGAACCAGTGCTGTGAATGAAACATGAGATCTGTGACTGCATGACGGTGTGTGATAGAAGAGTGTAGATGAGATGCTACAGCCAGGAAGGCCAAACTCTGGCTCTTGAGCTGCACATGGCTTCTCAGTCAGGCGGCCACACTTGTAACGCAGGGGATTTGTTGTCTGACTAACGACAGGACTCAACCTCCTGGAGACCTACTCATAACCCCAGTCCCTGACTGTGGGAAGGAGCAAATTGAGGCTTGAAGCCAGTCCCTGCACCCAGCAGCAATCGTCTTGGTCCTGCCCTTGCCACGATGGACTGGCACTCCACCAGGAGAACCATTTCTGTATACTCCAGAGGAACCATCAGTTGTTGTCCCTTCATCTCTCCAGGGGCTCTTAACCATGTAAGATTTTCAAAACTCATGATTCAGGAATCATGCGCCCACAATACTAGCACTAGCATCCAGAGAATTGGAGATAAGTGACATGTATATGAGGAAAGCTAGCAAAATTCAGACATTTGAACAGTCAGCCACCTCTTGTTCAGCTAGGTGCTGGTAGCTATAAAGAACCAGACAGCAATGTGTGAAATTATTTCTTGAGGTATGAATTTAGTTCTTGTGCTGCCATAGGATTTTTGTGATACCTTAGAAGAGTCTGGAATTCCACTCCAAATGCTGATGTCCAACATTTGAATGCACAAATGTATTTATTTCAAAGAAATTACTATTAGAATTATAAAGCCTAATTAAATATGAAATGAAAGAGCCACAAGATCTTCAAAAGTTATTGATGCACTGCACTGAGGATACTAAACTGCTGACGTATACTCTGTGATTCTCTTCCTTTGCCATTTATTTTGAAAATTATTAGAATAAAAAAAGATATTCTGCTTTTATTAATTAATCTGATTCTTATTCCTCACATGAAATGAAAATTCTCTAATTAAGACATCATAATCATCTAGACACAGATTATTTGGGCTAGAACTCAGCAGCACCAAGCAGAGGAGTGAAAGGCTTAAGTGTCATGACCTTTCAAGGAAGTGATGGAAGGGGAGTAAAATCTCCTAATTAAAGATATGTCTGCAAAACAAGGAAACACCGAGCCTTATCTGTAAGGAAAATGTAGTTTGGTGGGTGGCAAATCTTAATGAAGCTCCAGGTGAGGTCCACTGTTTGCCAATGACCTTAAAGTCCCTTGTCACCATAGTGCACACTCAAAACCAGGGACCCAAAACCACCCCCCACCAGGGACAAAGATGGTGCCTTCTCTCCCACCCCGTGCACCCTGGGGCAGGCTAATGAGATCAGACACCAGAGTTTACATACTTCTCACTCTGTTTCAGATTTATTATTAAATCTGAATATTCCTTCTTTGCCAAGATGTGGTGAATAACATATGCAATCCTCCCCAAGTGAACGTTCTCCCCCCCCCCACTTCTAGCATTTTAGCTACATTCTATTTCCTTCTAATACTGTTTCCTTAGTCCTGGTAGTTTATGACACTAGTAAAATAGACTAACACATATGATACCTTATAATGCTCTAAATGAAAATATTCAGATCATCTGGAGGTACATATGCTTTAAAAATAAGTACTAATCAACTAAAGCTCAGTAACATCAGATTGTGTAAGTCATAAAAGTCTCCAAAACCAGTTCTTTGTAGATTGTCTAGGGAACATCCTGAATCACAGATAACCTCTTTTGGGTTATACTTAATACAGTTCACACTGTTTCATACCTTTTTTTTATCTTGTAAGTCGAGTTACTCAGTACCCTAGACCTTCCCATCAAACATTGTACCTCCAAGGCTCCTTGAATCAACATCAGATAATCTGTCAGCTTTCAAGAACTGGATTATTGATGTGAAGGGCAAGAGCCTTTCTCAGAGCTTGGATTCTCCCTCAGTCAACAAGAGTATGAGACAGACACCTATGTATGTCATTCTCAAAAGCTTTTTTTTCTTTTTTAACCCACATAGAACTTACTCTTCTTTCACATTTTAACTGCAATTTCAATGATCTCCTAATTGGTTTTGATCCTTCTGTGCACAGATAGCTCTTTGAAATGCTTTTACGAATAGCAACGTATAATTTCTTCACAATTTCATGTTGTGGCCTTTTTATTGCTGATAGGTAATGGGAATGGGATCAAATGCAACTTTCAAATCTCCAGACCTCAAGATAAAAGAAATTCTAAAAATAGATGCCCCACCTCAACTCTTCCTCTAAAATTGCTGAATAAATTCATGTGTTGCACTTTGAAAGATATTTGGTCACCTATAAATTCACATCAGGTCTGTCAGTGAGGAGTACCTGAGAAAATTAGCATCTGAAAGTAACTGCGATTTTCTTTATAATTTCACAAGACACTGAAATGAGCCGATAATGTGTAGGTAGTTTCTATTCTCACATGTTAATGCCCAACTTTATGCTTCTTCACGAGGATATAAAACACACATTAAAGCAAGAAACAAAGCACCAGTGTATATTGTCAGGATCTGTCAGCCATTCTGCAATTTTCTATGCGCCGCTTCTTCCAGTTTGGTTCCTCTGAGCCCTTTTTTTGTTTTCTCTGAAGGGTCTTTTTAATGCAACTTTTTGCAAGTAGAATAAGAAAAAGCCCTTATCTTTATAACACACCTATTTTAATCTCTTTGATGCGCAGTAATCCAATACGCATGTAACCTGAGGCTGCTTTCAAAAAAGATCTGCAAATGATAAGAGCCATGTAATTCAGCATGACAGAATTTTAAAAAGGCATTTGCAAGGCTAGTTACTAGAAGAGCAGAAACTGTCCTTTCATCTTGGTCTTGATAGGGTGGATCAAGCTGGTTAGACATAGATTGAGTAATTCTACATTAGTGGATCAACAGCTTCACTGTAGCTGCCTTTAATTTTTCATAGTCTCGTTTGTGAGTGCTTAAAAAGGAAAGAAGTAATAGCTCGTGCCATAAATTCAGTGACTATATTTCTATGCACAGGCATGCACATGTGTACATAATGTATGGCTACTAAAAATTCCCTCAGAGCAATATACATCAAGAAGTCTGTTAATGGCAACAACAGTGTCGCTTTTATAGAAAAGTAACTATTTCAAAGAGTATCCAGGGAATTAGGTGTCAACAAGAAGAGCATTAAAACAGTATCGCTCTCCCCATATTGCTTCGTTCTTGGTTACACGCAGACTGCTTTGCCACTGCATGAACAAGAGCTTCAGTGTTACGCTAGCCTCACAGAAAGAGCCAAACAGTCGCTGCTCAAGGACTTGGAGAAGTGCTGTTCTCTTGCTAAAGAAGTGAAGAAACAGCTAAGTAAAAACTACTAAAGATTGAAATCTGTACAAAGAGGCAGACTGATGGGATGCGCAGGACTTACCTCATCTGGGGTTTCAAAATCTGTAACTCGTTTCTAAAAGATGGGTCATGCCAATCACACTTAGGACTGTGCTATTTGCGATAATAAAATGGGGGATGTTTCAAGATAGGATTTCTGATGAGATCAGGAAGGAATCTTTTCCCCCCTGCACTGGCAGCAGTGCTCAACTGGCTACAGGGATATTTGGTTGTTCACACCAATCACGAAGCATCAGTCACAAGTATGAGACAAGGCATTTGCAGTAATAAACAGAGTGGGCTCGAAGGCAATTCTGAAATTTTGCAAGAAAGGAAATTCTGAAAGAGATCTCTTCAAGTTATCTTGACCTTTTAATTTCTTCTACAGGAATACGAGCTTGCACTGCTCACAATAGCCATAGTGTGACACTGCCTGTTCATTGCCTACAGTTCACATATTTCAGTAGTATATAGCAAATAAGATCTATTTTATTGTTATAAGAACAATCACTCTCAAGGTCAGCTCTCCCTGCAGACTTCCACTTGGACACTCAGATTTTCTTCTTCTCTTGGCTGAGGAAGAGAGGGAATAAGAAAAAATACAGCATAGTATTGACTGAACAAGTGATCTGGCATCTGGAGAAACAGTAGCATCAAACCAAGTCAGGAGCAGAAGACAAACTGGATTCAGAAGAAACTGTTGGGGAGCTATGTCCAAAACAGGAGACAGGGAGCAACCAGACAGGGTACGACTGTCAGAAGTTGCAAGCTGCATTCATATCTGTGCAAGCTTGCAAAGCATCCTGTGGAGGCAAGGCAGGGATATTGGACAACCTGGCAGGGAGAATGGCCAGGTGCTCCTCCCAGCCCTGTACTCCCTACTCGTTTCTCACCAAGAAGACTGACTAAGAGTAGATGCCTACATCTTGACAGTCCTAATCCCCAACTGGCTTGCACTGTTCAGGCAGGCTCAAACAAGAAATGTTACTTCTGGACTGTAATTCTTAAAGCTGCTATAGCTAGGGTAATGCAAGCTTTTTCTTTCTTGCCAGCACAGTAAAATAGCTCTTTATTTCACCTGGAGTGATGACTGTGAAATATGAAGGCTGACATTGCCAGTACTGACTGCTACCTGGGCACAGTGTATTTGTAGGGGAGCACAACACTGATCAGCAAAGCCTTCTCAAGTCTTTCTGCCCTGTAGATAAGGTGGAGTTTTGCAGGGGCAATGAGATAAAGTTACATGTTCAGATGAATTCTTAAGTAAAGAAATGAGTTAAAGGAATTTGAGGAAGACGGCATTGTTTCAAGGACTCTGGGTGGGACGGAAGTCAGAAGAAGGCAGGAGAGTTTGAGAGTACCTGCTGGTACAGGTATGTCTCTCCAGTTGGTGGTCCTTCCTCAGGACCTTCTCTTTTCCCACACTTTGTACAAGCATGGACAACCTCCCTTTCCTGTCCCCCATCCCTGTGCATTCCCACCACCCTTCTGCTGGGCTAAACCAATCTTTTTCTGATCCAGTATGACCACCCTCCTTTTGATCTCCAGATGTAAGCTACAAGTGGCAATCCCTCTCCTTGCAAAGGAGCCCACATTCATCCTTTGTGGCAGCACATTTTCTAGACTGAGGAGAGAGAAGGAAAGGACCAACAGCAGGATTTGCTCTTCTAGGTGGGAGCATGAGATGGACCAGGCTGGGATTGCTGCTGAGACTGGCTGAGGGAATGGTGGTGCTGCAAGAAGCCCCCTCACACACTATTGCCCAGCATGCTTTGGCAAGACACAGGGGCCTGGTCTGGAGGGACCCACCTGATGATTGTCTTGTGAGGCTTGTGCAAAGCAGGCAGTCCATCGCTCCCCACAGGCTACCAGCAAGATGCTTGCCCTGCTTATAGCCTGAGCCAGCCCCACTACTCAGCAGCAGTAATGTCTCAAGGCAGCCGGAGGTGTTCCTGATTTTGGGGCAGGGATGAAGGGAGGACATATCCGGACAAGCTGTGCTTGGATGAGCTCTAGCCAAAGCAGCATCTGTTAGAGGAGCCTGATAACATGGTGCTTTAGAGGGAAGGGCAGGCAGCTCAGCCTCCCACTCAGTTCCCCCCTATGTTGAAATCATCCAGTCCTGTGCCTTTGGTTGCTGTTCTGTCAAGGGCCTATGTTATCCAAGCACAAATTTGAGTGTTAGGCAGTTAAAAGAGGTGAGAAAACTTGTCACAGCTGCCAAGCCAGAGGCAAGGGAGGGCAAAGGACACATCCCCAGGATTGAGTTGTCCTTCCTTTAGGAGCAAAGTAAGAGGAGGCAGAGAGAATAGTGTCTCTATCAGTTACAAGTATTTACAGTCTTGAACAGGGAATTAAATGACAAAACCATCAAAGTACAGAAGCATCAGCAAATCCTATAGCTCCCTGGACTCCAGAAAGCAGCTGGTTCAGACCTTCAACCATCAGTTATTTTTTGTTTTCCCCAAAGACACTGTATTTAAAACTGCTGTATGTCTTCATGCTTTCACTTTCAAGCTCTGATTACATATGTGCCAGGAAGAACCTACCTTGAATTTCAGATTCAAGGTTGATATTGAGAGAGAGAGATTTTTAGGATGGAGGAAAGGTTAAACAAACAAACAAACAAAACTCTTGAAAGTTTTGCCTTAATGCAAAAATCTGTGTCTAAAGCACAGAAACACTTTATAGAGCAGAATCGCTTTCTGAAATTTCATGATGTAGCAATGATCCAAGTGCTTTCCAATATCATTCTACAATAGCAGCAATATATAACATTTTGTAATAGTTGTCAAACGTTTTCTTTCTTGTGTGCTATTAAGCTTAGTTTCCTAACCAGAATAAAGAAAATATGCTCAACAACTTTCCTGCACCAGAAATAGCACTACTATTGAGAAGACATGCCTATCTAGGGCCGCATAAGAAGATGAGTGCCTGTGTTTGTGTAGGGGAGAGTTTCAAAAACTCTTACGCTGATGGTAATTTATAGATGTTTCAAATTAAGTGAATTTTCCATAGCAGAATGTTGAAGTTGTCATAAATAATACACTTCTATAAGTACTATAAGCAGAAACAAAATCAAACTTTTCTTATTCATTTAGACATGTAAAGCAAAGGCCTAGCCACAGCTATACACTCAATTCAAATACTTAAGCACGTTTAAGTGCTTGTTTAACTGCAGCCTGAAAGAGTGGCTCCAACTTCACACTGAGAAAAATGGTTTATTTTATTGCACTGCATACTTCTTGCTGCAAGGTTTTCCTGGGTGTTTGCACTAACTTTTATAATAGTAAGTGCTGGCAGATTTAAAAACAAAACAAAACCAAAAAAACCCAACTAGCAGATGTACAGAATTTGATATTAACTGCAGTTTAGAGATTTATTTGGAGAGATAAATGTGTGGTCTGGTCCTGAATGGTCCCAGGCACACACTCTAACCTGTGCAATAAACAGGAATGAGCCATTCAGTTGTACAGCTCCAGTTTCATTATTTTACTATTGTAATAATTAGGGACATTTGTGGAGAAAGTTGCAATAAGAAAGAGGGGACATAAAAATTTTGGGATACCTTTAGGTTATGCCCAGGTACATACACGTAGGTATATATAAAATTTTAATTAAAATAGCATTAATTACTGAAGGAATAGCTGAATTACTGAGGGAGAACGAGCATGAAGTACCTGTTTTCAGATGGTCTAGCTGGGACAAATTACTCCCTAGAGAACTATATTGTAGTCACAAAATCAGAACATTACCGATGTTAACATATGACAAAGGACAAATGAAGGTCTAGTTAACATTGTAACAGCTTGGACTCAGAACAGCACAGATCAGACGTTTAGGCAAATCTCATTGCTGAGAACCTTCATGAAGATTAAGTAAAAGAAAAAAAACAATTAAAACCACCTTGTTTATATAACATTAAGTTAAATGATATTTTAAAAATAATCCAGTGGAGTCAGGGAGAATGAATATTTGGGTAGCATCTGTACTCCATCCTATCCATGTTCTTGCCAACGTATGCAGTTGTATCACTGCTGCTGATTATGGGAATAATCTGATTTTTGTACCATTGTATTATGAAAATGCATACTTGACAGAAGGAAAAATTTGCACATGACCAAACCCTATGGTTTAGCACTAGTGTAGCCGTATCGGTGAAGTATTGCCATAAGATAGATAATTTTTTAGCTCTGATTCCTAGGGCAATGAAACTTATGTGACTGTGCTGCCGGTTTCACTGTTTTTACCTTAATAACTGAGAAACGCTGCTGTTTAAATTTATCCAAATCCAACTGACACAGGGTAGGGGACAGAAAAATTCTCAGAGATAATTAAGTTCCTACAAGTTTCAGAAAAAAAATGGTGGCTAAATAGAAAAAGAAAACTCTAATTAGTGTTCCCACAGATGGGAAAGCAGGTAGGCTCATCTCCTGTTTGCAGCTACCAACTGACTAATCTACACCCTGGAAATGGCAAGCCATCCAGCACACAGATAGCTCCAGACTAGCAATGGAGAAAACAAGATTATTCACAGATACAAGAAGTTAAAGAATAAAGGAAAGATATCAGTAGGAAAACTGGCTTAATTACTGCGTATGAGAAAACTTGCCTTAAAACCATGCCCCTTGATTAATGGCATGTGGAATAAATAATTAAGAATCCAGTTCATATACCGTGAAACACAGCAGAAACACCCAAAGATACCCACACCTTCATATAAAACATCATGGACATACAGTATCTAAGCTCCCGGTCACTGTGGCAAATCCTCCATGCACATAGATCTTCCAACACTAGAGCTAGGGCTCATAAATAGCTTTAGGCCAAAACACTATTTCTGCTACTGTTGCTAAAACTTCAACCTGCACTGGTTCTGAATTAGTACCCTAAAAGATAAATTAATTTTTTCCCCTATCATGTGTATCTTTTGTTTCTTTCATCTTGGCAGGCTTCTAGCCTCTCCTTATCCAACAATTAGGTTCACTACCTTTCTGACACCACAGATTTTAACTTAGCAGCCACTTCTGTATTCTTAGTGGCCAATTTCTGTATTCTTTCTGTGTTAAAACCTGGCAGCTACGTCATCCTTCTGACTTCCCATTTAGTACTGACAGAAGAAGAGCAACAAGCTTCCTGCTCTCAAATAAAGCCCAGCATGACTGAAACCAGCTAACTCTTGCAGTTGTTTAGAAAGTCATACTCAGTCCTGAGCTGCTGCATATCAACCACACAGAGATCTTCAGCTGCGAAGCCTGAGCAAAGCCTGACTGAGCAGGGGCTAATCACAAAGCTTCTCTCAGCAAAATATAGACATTTTTGTATAGAAAAGGTTGCACATGCACCCCTGACAAAACTTGTTCACTGCTAACCCAAAAGGTAAGTGTAAGTGTTCCAAAAGAAGAAAAAAGACAAACCAAACAACCCACAAACTTCCATCAGAATTATCATTGCAAAAGATCAGCTCAACACATCCTGAACACAGTCTCTGTGTATTGCTCTCCAAGACTTTTCCAAAGTTTTCCAAAGTAATTACTTTTTGTACGTGCTCTATAATATTCATCTTTTAGATTAGATTTGTAAGGTTTTAGCTGTAAAAGTATGTTTGTAAGAAACCTGCATTAGGGAAAAATTATCTCAGTGCTCAAGTGACACATTTGCAAAAAGTTACATGGCTTCTTGTAGCTTCATGTCTGCTCTGAATATGAAATTTCATGGACAAGAACCACCATTTCAGGGAATCCAAATATTTAGAGTTATCTTATTTTAAAAAGAAACTTTTGCAACAGCAACAAGAAGTCAAGAAAGAAGAATCAATCCTTCTTGTCCACAAAACTATATGCTGTACAGGCTTGAAGCTGAAAAAGGCTCCTTGGCTCCTTTTTGTAAGTGTGCTGTTGGTGGAGACATGAGAAAGTCCAATGCAGTATCAGATAACTCCACTAATATGGTATGCTAGCAAAGGAACAGCTTCAAAAATATTGCAGCAGTCAATTGTATAGATATCTCTCTATGTGTATCATAACAGAAACACCTTTGCTTTCTGGTGACCTGTTCCAAGTACAATGGAGAAGAAAAGGTGTATGTGTATTCATGGGGATATATGACTCTATACTCTTAAACATCACTGTATTTTATGTTCAAAAGTTTTGTTCAAAGGCCTATATGTGTACCTCTGGGCTGGTTTGCAATTTGAATTTATTTCCCTTGGAAGGATACATTATTTTTTTTTCCTTTTTCTTTCCTGAGTTAAAATATTCACAGTAGAAATGGACAGACACATTGCAGCCATTCATGTTTGCCTGCCCAATTCAACCATTGGGTTGAATTCATGTTGAAAACATGAATTTCAACATTAATTCAACACAGCTGCAGTTAGAATTGGGAATTTCAAGGCATCATGTTCTCATGATGCCTTCAAAGTCATACTCCCTGTACCCCTGCCTGCCCTATGTAGTCAGAGCCATAAAACCAGTAACACTCTCACAGTGAAGTGCAGATCTCATTTCTCCTGTGCATCAGAACAGTAAGAAACCTTGCATGGTACCTAAATACCAAGTTTTTTGGTAGTATTATTGACTTCAAGTTTTGCAGTTTTATTTAGTTATCATGGCTCAGCTGGGATATACTGTCATTGAGGTATGTATAATTTGAAATGACATAAAATACAAGGCAGACCGTTACTATTAAGAAAACGTAGATTTTAAGCAATGCAATCACTGATAACAAGTAGCTTACACAGGCACTAAATGCTATAATACGTAACACCAGGCTATTTGAAGAACGACATAGCTTAACCCAAAAAATATAAACACAATTTATGGTATAATATTTTACATGCAAACTAGGACTGCTCTGTGAGATGCTATTTACTAGAAAATAAAATGTTCATTCGAGGATATATATGTGCAGTTGCAAGTCTGTGCATGTATACATAAATACACGAGCATGACTGCATGTACACAGACTAATGAAGATAACTATGTTTTGAAGTTATGTTTTGCTCTTTTAATATAAGATTGCAATAATAGAAGTGGTGCCTAAATAAGCTGATGACAAGAGCTTCACAGATGATAGTCACATTATTTCTTATTTTCTCCACCAAATAAAGTCATGGAGCCTATTAACTGTTTTGAAGAAAACTGTTCATATATCAGGATACAGTGTGAATTTTAGGAAGGTCTTTAATAAGCACTGCCTTGTCATGCCATTTATGTATATCTTCTGCTTCCATGTATAGGACCATTTTGTACTGGACCAGCTGTTATTTTTTCATTATATCTTGAAATATATTAGCACATAACTAAGGTAAACTTGTAAAAAGACTGGTCTAACACTTTCTATTACAAAACTTAACTGCCAGAGACAAGTGGTAAAGTATTTATACAACACATAGAGTAAATATTAAAGACACAGAGAAAACAGCTTGAGGAATAGATTGGAGGGTACTTTGTAGAGTATGCTGTCAGAAGAGGTTGCAGACAGTTTCTTTGAAGCCAATGTACTCAAGTTTCCTGGGGCTGGTGCAGCCTAAGGCTGGAGCATCATGTGAAGGAGACATATTTCTGTCTAATCCTGCTGAAGACAGATAAATCTGCCAATTGAGACTGTGCAGGCCTGACAGCCAACGGCACCAGCTTTGTAATAGCAAAAGATGCTGAAATACCAGAAATGGAACAACACTTTTTGACAGCAAGAAACCAACACGTTTGACAAGAAATTGGAGGCAAGATCTTTTCCAGTCAAACAAGATATCTGTTCATAGAAAGCATCAAATCTACCTTGCTAGCAAAGTTCAAGATTCATTTGATTGCTGATATTTTATGCTTCTTCCATTCAGAAGTACAGTAAAATTTAAAGAAACATGACTGACACTTCTGTATTCCTCATGCTTCTCAACAAGGCAACATCCTCTGTCATTTCTCCCTCAACAGGGAACATTAAATACAAATTTGAATTGTGGTTGACAAAATGTTTAAAGGTGTTTTATGATATTCAGTATATTTAGTGTTCTCAGAGTTAGCTTTCATACATTGCTTTATTCATTGATATTTGGAATTGATTTAGGTAGATTTTTACAATCTCATAATAATCCATTTGTTTCATCCTAATTTCTTCCAAAACTCTGCATTAACGACTAGGTTTGACATTCTAGGCTATTTCAGCAAAAGACAAAGCTCCCATCAACTTAGGACGATACTTCATCACAAACAAAAGAAAGGATTAGAGCCACTGACAAGAAAAAAAAAAAAGTAAGGGGCAGGGGATAAGGGGGAGAGGGAGAGAAAGAGAGTTTGGAGGACTTTGGAGGTTAGGGAGAATTTTCCTTAAAGGTAAATACATTTATTTGTAGATCATTGCTTGATGGGATGTAAAAAGTCTTTCTTGTCCTGAACACAGATGAGATAAAAAATGGAATGGAGTGAGTCCACTTTATAGGAGGAATGACCAGTAATTAAAGCTAACCAAGGTTTGGCTCCAAAACTGAAGAGATCTGCATATCTGTTGGTTTATAAAATGGAAAATATGGCACAGTTATCTACAACAGCAAAATTCAATCAAGTAACCAGGAGATATTTCCATCCAGTGTTATACCAAGATACTCAAAAATACCAAACTGACACAAAAAACCTAGTAATTTTCAGAAATTTCAAATACCTCTGAAAAATATCACAAATCATGAATTTGAAAAAAATCCATTAACTCAATAGGCATCAAAAATTAGCTGAACTACACTGAAAGAATGTAGAACTTGTGCACCCTCCTCTGCTGTTCCCAAGTTTCAGAACACTACACTGAGTTCTGTTTTTTAAGGATCATTTCACTTGGATCAGAAATTATGTTGTGCCGGAAATATTAAACAACTATGCGCATATTCTTATGAGCAATCTACACGGATTTATATCCAACAGTCTGAATAAACAGCATCTCCTCATAATTAAGGAGTAGGCGAGAATCTTGCTCTATGACAACAAAATCCTAAAAAGCAACAAATCTTTCATTTTAATCGATCTTAAGTATACTATATTGTTCACTTATTGAAAAAAACAGAAAAACCAGCATAAAAAAATTGAACTACATTTTAAATTGTAATTATATTCCAGTATTGTTTGACAGAAAAACAGATATGATGTTGATCTAATACATTAAAAATAGGATGAGGTAAAGTCAGTAAAATGGAATTGTGTTAATAAATACAACTGTACCAGAAGTAATTTGATATTAACTTATAATTTCATACTTTAAGACTTGCTTACAGAGAGCTAGAGAAATAAGCACTGGAAATTCAATTCTAAGCCAAATCTTACCTGCTTGCCACTAGCACTTATGTTTGCTGGCAGTGAAACCCAATAGAGTTGGATTTCCAGAAAATACCGATTGTTTATCCTTTCAGGGGGCCAAAACCAATAGTGGAAATATAAAAACAGATTTTTTACACCAGCTATTACAAAGAAAGAGAAATGCAGAATACATCTGCCCCAAAATCATGTGAAGTGAACCACATTAGTCACAGAAACATCTTGGAGATTGCAATGCTTAGAACAAAACCGTGTCACTACTGTAATTTATCTCCAGGTACAGTTAAAAGTGACCACTACGTGCATCTGAGAGTGTGGATCTAGATATAAAAAGACTGGGGGGGGGGGGCAGAACGGAACCATTACATATACTAGCATTTTCTGTTCAAATGATTTCCTGGGTTTAGTGAAAACAGGTATATGTCAAGCACTTGAAAAACTTGCCTTCAGTTATGCTTAGGCAGAAGTGAACCTGGGCTTAAATATCTCATCTGCATGAAAAAACGTTGACTTATTTTAATTACTATCCTATAAAATTAAAACCAAAATGACAACAAATTATCTGCTTAAAGAAATAGATAAATGTTTACCTGCTGGGCACAAGAAGACCTATTCTATATCTATATCAGTTTAGAGAGATCGACAAGAATATCACATTATTAAAAAAAACTCTTTAAAGCAAGTTTATCTTGTCTTGAGTCAGGTTGACATTAAGTACACAAACTGCGACAAAGTTATTTTTGTCAGACTGTATCACCACACTTAAAATTAACTATGATTGCTAAGGGCATTTTCATCTCAGCCATTATCCTAGTAAAAGGCTGAAGGCATTTTTAAATGCCCTCCTAAATCTTGAGCAGACAATGCTTTAACAAATTAGAGGAATCAATCTCGGGGGAAAAAGGAATGAAAAATACTAAAAGTTAAAATAAAGAGGCAAACACTGTTCTTCAGATGCTATAGTGCCATGCATTCTGTGCATACAGGTTTCATGTGTGGTGAAGAAAATGCTCTAAGATTATTATACCCAAGTGATCTACAGTAAACTGCATTAAAAGACTGAGAACTAGAAATCCTCTTCTGCTCTTTTTTTTTTTTACACCTTCCCTCCTCCCAGCTACTGCTTCATCTGTTAATTCTGCTAAAAATTAGAAGCTTTTCTCTTTCTCCGACTGTTCCAGAAAATGCCAAAAGTATCTCACTGACTTCCACATAGTCAATATCCAACTCCATTATCTGATTTCTCGATTTAGTACCTATATTTTGAATCTCAAAATCCTGCTCTAAACTCCCAAACCAAACTCCTAACATAGTCTACCTCCATTTTTTGTTTTCCTGGATCTGAACAATCATGGAGGAAAGTATGCTAAATCCACACAGACAACAGCTGAAATAGAGTTTCTAGTCTGGAGGGCTATCAGCCAGGATGTACATGAAGGAAGAAAGCCTAATTTCCAGCATCCTCAAGGGTTCATACAAGAACTACAAGTCTCCAGAAGAGTCTGCCTCTGGTGGTGGCTGTAATGGAGGTATATAAAAAAGAGAGCTTAAATGAGGAAAATATTATGTATATACCAAGTAAAACCAATTAAATAAGCCAGTACTTTGTTAGTAACTTCTAGAAGTTACTTTAAGGAAGCAAATCTTAACAGTTGGTTGTCACATTCACAATCCCTTTGACTTCATAAAAGCAAAATGAACAACAGATATCAGAGATGTCTTTTCAGGGAATCTGCTTTCTCCTTTCTCTAAACAAAATCCTGAAATATGCTGTTTTATTCTTAAACCTTGTAACTGGCACATGCATTTGCTAACTGCACTCATTAGCCATGCACACCACACCATATACAGCATTTTTCATTTTACTGTTAAACTTTTCCTTTAAAGCAATTAAATATTATCATGCCCCTGGTTAGACAGGTCAAACATTAGCCTATTCAAGACTTCTGAAAACACATCGTTACTGTAATAACATTCTATAAGACTACCCAATGCTAAAATGTTTTTTTTTTATCCAGTTTGCAAACTCCAAAGCAAACATGTGATGAACAAGATCACCTGTTATTACTCCATTAACAAGAGCCTGTTATCTCAAATGGTTTATGGTAAGCCAAGAAATATTTTAACGTATCCACATTACAAATGCCTTTTATCTGCAACAGAAAAGACAATAAACTCTGGATTCTCTGAAACCCTGATTACTTTCTAACCAGTAGCGCAAAACAACTTAATGCGAACAGCGAATGCCTTATTTTAATCTCCACAGTGGATAGTTGACTGCAGTGTCATACTCGTTAGCAAAGGGTAGGTAGCATGAAAATCCACCTCTGCTGTCAACCACGTTGTTTAACCTAAAAGCAATAGTGAACTTAACAGCAGTTGTAGAGATACTGTTATGTAGATGTGCAGAATGCCGTGGTGCTTGGTGGAAGAGGTTGCCTCCGCGTCACTAACAGAGTTTAGACGTCAAGAGCATTCAAAAAATGCAGTCTTTTCCTCTGCCGTTATGTGACATGCTGCACTGTGAATACCGAAATAAAGATAACGTCTAATCCTGAAAATACTTCAAAACAGGATAGCTTAAAGAAATGCTTCACTGAAAACGTCATTTGCAATCTCATAGGTCCTATTAAATATTAGAGATTGCTCAAACACCACTTATTAGGAGTTCAGCTGCTTGCAGAGCTTGGTATCCAGATCGTGCCATTCCCTGCCCAAGTTCTGCTCTCTCTTGGCTAACTCAAGAACTACAACTGAGTTACAAGCACAGAAAAAAATAGGAATTGCCATTACAGATGATATCAATAATCCATCTAGTGCTGGGTCCTACCTCCAACAAGGACATGCTTCAGAAGATATAAAATGCCCTTATGGACAAAGTCTAACCAGTGATAGGTGAAATCTCTTCCTAACTACACAGTTGTAAGTGCTGTGAAATACTCCCCAATAGGCAGATAAAACACATTCAAATAAATTCTGCCCTAAATTACTTCATAAAGCCAGCATCCTTATTTACTTTATAATAGGGTAGGGGCATATAACAATTTTAAAAACCTTTGATGTACAGTAAGGAGCATGGAATGCATAGAGATACAAAAAAAGTCAGGCTGATATTGAAAATTACTATCAAGTCAGCTTAGTTCCCTCCTTGCATACAGTTTAACAAGGCAAATCAGATAAGTAGCATTTATAAAGTGCAGCCCAGAGACTAGAAATTACCATTTCCCACAGGCAATCCTCTTTTGTTAAAAAAAAACCCACAAACCAAACCAACCCACAAACAAACAAAAAATCCTCCCCCCAAAAAAACATACTTGAAGAGAATGTTCTGAGGACAGCACAACTAAGGCATGCAAAATGAAAGGGAGGGTAAAGTCATGGTGAAAGGATGACAGCAGGCCATAAAGCACATGTACTTTTTCAGGATAAATTAGGCAAGACGTGAGGATGGAACAGGCATTAGGTACCACAAGTTTATGAATATGAGGTCCCCCAAAATCGAAACACATTCACTTTGTATCACTTTAATTAGTTTTGAAAGCAAAAAGCTTGCTAAGGGTGCAATAAATTTCAGTGCACAGACACTGGATTTTAATTAGAATTACCTTGTACAGGTCACATTTCTTTATTTAATAGCTAAGTAGTTCAATTTGATATCATTGTGCTGTTTACCAAATCAAAACCACTGAAGTGTGATCATGTAAAGCTGTTTGTAATGTTATTTATTAGCAAATTTTATTTCCTGCTTCTCCGCGTAACAAATTCTTAGCTTTTAACTGGTTATGGAATATGATTCGTTATTTGAATTAGAGCAAGGGGATTTAGGTCTCCATAGCCATTGAAGTGATCTTTACTGAGCAACATTTTATATTTTGCTAAATAGTATTCTAGAAAAAATTACTTAAATGACTGAACTGATCTGGTTTCCTATATTTTTAAAAGCCTTATGGTCAAGGAAGCTTTCAGATAGAGCCTCTCTAATATCTTCTGCTTACTGATCTCAAATAATTTAGAGAAGTTTATATAGATTATTATGAAAAATTCATAGCTACAAACATCAGTTTCTCATGATAAGTTACAAAACAAACAAAAATGCATATTTAAAATTAAGTATACAAGGCAAAGTCAAGCTCATTCACATCTTCATTTGAAAAAGAAATTGGATGCATTTCATTTTTACACATACCCACATTGTTATATTTTAAGTAGTATTCTCAGCATGCTACAGCAGGCAGCTTTGCCTTATTAACTACTATGCTACTGCCTTCCACAAATAGTTTGTCTTTCCTTTTTTTTTTTTTTAAGAGAAGAATGAAAAAATTAAATACTGCAAGTCATAAGGAGAACGGTACCAGGCTAGTAATTCACTGTCTTGACCTTTTGTCAGGAATGTACTGTACCCAAGGTTTCAGGTAATTACCAGAGCTGTAGATAATACTCTACATTAAATCCGTGTTGACTAGAAATATACAAAGCCAACTTTCCAATGAGTTTTCATCCACTGAATACAGCATGTGATTTCACAATATGTGTTCAAAATACAAACCATTATTGAGGACATGATATGAACAAAGAGAGATGCGATTAAAGACAGAGTATGTTTTAACTTTCTTGAATGAAATACCATAAAATAAATTTGCAATACAAGTGGCTAGTCTTTGTGCTAATGAAATGAAATCAATTTCCTAAGAACTGGTGTGGATCTTGCTGATGTCCCAAATATTAAACACAAAGCCAGGCTTAGAGTTGGATAATTAGGATCATATTACTATTTTCTGCATTTCATAAAATAGTTCTCCAAAAACTTAAAGCAGGGTGTGTAAGACAGAAAAACAGTAGTCAAAAAATGAAATAAAATCTGGAAAGAGAAACAGACAGAGCACCCAAGACTGTCCTTATTGCTTTTTGTACACTAGGTGAATTTTTATCCCTATGCATATCCTTTTTAAAATGAAAAAGGAAATGTTTCATATGGTCACCTGTTTTAATATTTTCCACATTAATTCTTTTATTATGCATTTAATCTAAGATTCCTCTTCTCCTTCTATGTTTCTTCTTGCCTACCTTCTTCTTTGTTTTTCATTTAACTCCCTTTTCTAAGGGAAAAAGTCCAAGAACAAAATTAACCTAAACCTGTTTTTCCACAAGCAATTATACTCCCTCTGTATTTTCACTATTGTTTCCTTCTGGTTTATTCTTAATTCTCTTTTACTGTCTCTTCTATTCTGTAAGTGTATCCTTCTGTATTTTTTTGTTCCCCCTCCCCCCCCCCCCCCATCAGTTCCTCGAGTTCTTTGTCTTCTTACCACCACCGTTGATTTATGTATGTAAGCATTCAAGGATTCTCTCCCCACATGCTCCCATAGGGCAAACCACAGCACTCCCTCACCCATTTCCAGTGCTTCCCTCTCATTTACAGACACCACCAGAGCAGAGGGTGACAGCTGGTGGGTCTAAAAGCCACTCCACACCCCCTCCTTACACTCCTACACTAGAAGGCAACAGCAGTTGAGATTTTCTCCTTTTCCAGGGGTTAAAGTAACAGAACCTAGAGAGGTGTACAGTTGTCATAAGAAAGCTGCCTTATTATTTTTCTTTAGTTGGGGAACAAAGTCCTCCTTTCTTTTGAGGAGGATTCATTATCAAGGACAAGTCAGGTAAGAATACCAAAGTTGATGTTCCCACCCTCTCAATGGGAAAGCAAAGCACCTATTAAGAGAAGAACCATAAGGTGCCCAAACTTTCCACACAATGATTTGTGCTTGTGCTGACTGGCTGGAGGAGGATTTTGGTATCTCTCGAAAAATGAGATCGTTATTACAACAGAGGAAGAAACAGGATTAGACTACAGAAGATTCCAAACAGCCTTCTTTCAAAAGCCGCTGATTTCCTGAGCTTAAAAAAAAAAAAAAAAAAAAAAGTTTCTCCAAGAGCTACTTGCAAATTAACACTCTTTCTAAGAGAACTGCAGTTGCAAAAATATCTCTCTGAAACAGCCTTCTATTTCAGTTGTGTTTGTTCAAAAATAAAAAGTTCTAGAAAGGAGAAAACAAAGCTAGCCTTAAGTGACTTAAAAAAAAAAAGTCATTATTTCTTTCATTAATGAAGAAAAAGAGTAGGCATTTGCCATGAAAAGGTGGTGGGGTATTTTGGATGTTTGGGTTTTGTTGGTTTTTTTTAAAGTTATCATGCAACATCTTAATGTAGAAGTACACGTGACACTCCCAGGTATGCTCTAGAGACTTAACATGACTCTGCAGTGAGGGGCAATTCAGAGCATGGGATCCCAGCCTGGGGGCAGGCTGCCAACCCTGCAGATCTAAAATATTTTCCAAGCATCTGTTTAAACTTTCTTAGGTTCCTCTGGAAAATCCCAGTCGGAATGGTAATTCCGGTCATCCAATTAAACACCCTGCTAAGAAACATTTTATGGGAGCAAATTATTCAATTCCACAATTCAAGAACAAAAAAAACTTTGCTTCAGATTAAGCTGTTGGGTCCTCCAAAAATATAGGACTTAAGCACAATGGTGCCATTAAAATTTTCTGCAGAAATGTGCAATTTGTCAAAATTCTCCATATCCATCTTGAGAAGGACTAATTATATTTTTCAGACACATCCCTTCATCACAGTCCATGAATATATATTCACTCTTAAGATTAATGGTTACATTTTTGTTTGGTGAATCCAACCAAATTACGTGAAGAAGGTAAAATGCAAGCTTTGTCTTCCTTACAGTCAATGAAGGAAGACTGTTCAGCAAGGTGTTAACAAAATAACAAGTATCTAATGACTATAATAAAGAAAAATCTGGATGTGAAACTCTTCCAGTCTCACAAAGTTTTATCATATCTCACCAGGATGAACTCAGGACCATTTCAAGTAGAGCTGACACATGAAAGAAGGAAAGCCCCTGAGGCACTCTCCATGGGTATGTGAGATGCAGGTTCATTTTTATCCATCAGCTATTCTGTGGAGATTGAGGATTTAGAACTCTATCAAAACTGATATATAAGTCCTGCAATGAAGACTTGATTTTAACAAATCCGCATTTCTGAGACAGAACGCTGAGACCTTTAAGAAATTCTGCAAGAGCTTTATTAGTTCTGTTGATTGCCAAAGGTTTTTCCTTCCCAGTTGTAGTTATATGAACTTTAAAATTAGTAAATCCTAGATCCTGAATCAAAATACAGAACAGAAAAGCAAATGGCCCTACAGCACCAGACAGCTCTATTTCAGCACTGTGTCAGAAGGGACCTAGTAGCAGATACTAAGAGAATGATTATAAGACGTATAAGATGATTGTAGCCTAAAATAACTTTCTGGCTTCCAACAAGCAATTTAGGCACTATTGAGTTGGAGGTTACATCTAGGCAGCAGTATTAATAACTACCCATCCCATACCAATTTGTCAAATTTTTTTTTTAACCCATTTATACTATTTTGCCTCGCTGTGACACAGGATTGGCTCCACCACTGGAGCACTGACTTCCACAACAACATCATGCCTTAGAAGACAGTTTGCCACAAACTATAGCACGACAGACTGAATCAACAGACCTTAAGATCAGAAAATATCCTTTGTTAGAAATAAGCAGTTCTGTCTGAGTTCCACCAAAATACTAGAAAGCGAAAAGGTCAGTGATTTCTGTCTTTACGAAGTGCTAAGAAAAGTGTGATTTGAAAATACAGAAGAGAATGATCTGCACTTACAAATGTAATTTATTAGCACTCTTCTGAGTTATGGTCCAGGCTTTTACCCTTAGGATAATGGGAGCAATAGTATGAGAACACTCTCTTTATGTAATATTTGCATAGGAAAAAAAAAAATATCTGACAAAACACCACCGAAAGGTATCTTCCACCTAAGCAAGGGTACTTTCAAGAAGCACCAGAAATATTATTTACAGGCTGATTTTCTAGAGTTACACTGCTAGGTTTAATTTCTGTGTAGTCTTCATGAGGATTAACATATTGAATACAGCTTTTCTGTTCAGACATGATTTATTGCATCCATTTAATTTGAACCTTGAACCTTTGAACTTTTAAGGACCAACCCCTAGTTGTTCTTCAATGAACAGAGCTTGCTAGACAACTTTAAAAGGAATCTGGAAACAAGCCTCACAAGAACTAGTTGCTTTAATTCTGTGCCTATATAATCATAAGGCTATTTTAGTTATGCAGATCCTGATCCATCATTTCTCTTTAAGTGGTTTGATAGAACTGCACAGCCTATCCACAAGGCTGTTAACTACCTGAATCTGCATACTAGAATATGCAATGTATCTCTCTAAAAATATTCAACAGGCCTTTGACAATATTCTTTTAATCCTGTCAAGACCATTTCTGGTAAATAAAATGGCAACATAGGGAAAAAATAACCAGACTTTAATGTATCAAAATTATATGAAATAAGCAAGAGGTTCAAAACTGTTGACCCCATCCTTTTTTTCTAGTGTGTGATTTATTCCTCCTGACTGTAGTCAATGTTGGATCAATGCAGTTTTATCCCCCTGCTTACATCATCATTATAACTAATCTTTGTTTCAGTTTACATAAGTGTCCTCCAAAGATTGGGGGAAAAAAATCCCTGTAATAAAAAGGAAACTGATATACTGCATCAACAGCAAAAAACAGAGAATACTAGGAAAATCAATAGGTTTATAGACAGATGGCAGAAAAGAAGGAAGAGAATAAAAATAACTACACCATGCAAACCAGAAAGGATTTAATGATTTGTTTTGAATTAGCTAAGCCATTTTATACTGCACTGACTAGAGAAAAAACTTTTGTAGTATCATTTCTGATATCACTGCTGGAATTTCAGTCCCTGAGCTACATCCTCACACAGAGGTAAATACATATATATACTGCATATCTATGTATAAGACAGTGTGCTGGTGAATAAACTTCATATATGCAAAATTTAGATTGGTTCTGTCCCGGTTTCCAAAATGTATGTGCTAGTTACAAGTTAGCAGGTTTCTATCAGGAACATAAAATGTACCTTTTCAAGACAGGAAGGAGTCAGTTTCTCATTATGCTCTTTTCCTTTATTGGAGTCCCATTTAGGATATTTGCACAAACCTTTGATTGAAACAAAAGACTGCACTTACTGTCATCAAATAACAGCAGGTTTCTCATTCTACAACTCAAATGTGGCCACACATGTTTTCCTGGGAGGGGGTGGGGGGATGGGACAGGGGGGTTAGGTCTGACTAGACAGATCCACTCAGAATTAGAAGATATTGCATTGAATGATTCTTCTGATGCACGAGTCAAAAAACTAAGCCAAAAATATTTACACTAAGATGAATTGTCTTAAGTAACCCACTTCTCAACTGAAATTCTAGGTTTTTAGTTCTGCAGTTTTCCCATTGATGACTGTTAATAAACCAGAACCACCATTACTATCTTCTTCTCTTTCCCTGAACCACTTACAACAGTAATCAGAAGTGTTGGTATCACTGCAACTTTAGGGGACACTCAATACTGAAGATACACATTGGAACTTGTATTAGGATACAGTTCTTATTCCCGTATCATTAGAATTAATATTATTTATCTATTATTTCAGGCTGCATTGTCCAGATTATTTACTTCTATCCAGATAGTTGGGATATCTTTGGTGTTTTATAGTTTTAGTGATTAGTTCTTGATATATGCTTTGTATATTTCACATTCTGTTCTTTTTAAGTCCTTACAGGTTCTGTTTTTCCAATTTATACCCTTTTAATATTTCCAGTTGAAAAAAAGAAAAAAGGATTTGCAACGTTAATGTTTCTCAGGTACCTGGCAGTGTCTATTAAAAAAAGTGAATGGGTCTTTTTGATGCATTTGACCAACTCCTCATTTTCATTTGAGCTATTTGCAAGCTTTTTTTTTTTTTCCTTTTTCCTGGCATTATCATCCATTTTAAATGACTACCACATCCAAACAGTTCTTGCCAGATTCTAAATCAATTTATTTCTAGAAAAAAAGTTACCATTATTCACAAATAAGCTTACTGAAAGCTCTAAAATGAATTAAGAGTTTACAGTCCAAGGCTATACCTCATCCTTTTCAGCCATCTTTTTTCCAACACTGTTGCTCAGGGTGCTTTCCAATGGCAAAGTTTTTTTCCATTTGTTTGGGGGTTTTGGTTGGTTGTTTGGTTGGTTTTTTTGGTGTAGTTTTTTTTGTTTTGTGTTTTGGTTTTTTTTGTTTGTTTGTTTGTTTGGTTTTTTTTAAGCAAATCCTAGATAGCTCCACTGAAGTTACAGCTACACAGACATGCTTTAATTTTGGCAGATCTGCCTTTGCTTTTTTAGCCCCAGCAAAAAATCATAAGTAGCAAGGTAGTGCATTTTTTCTTTTCCTAGCCAGCCAACTCCCTGCTATTTTTGTCCAAATTATAAGTTGTCTAGATCAGTGGTCACAGATCTGAAGTATTATGGAAAGAATCATAGGAATCATTGATACATAAGAAATATCTTCTTATGGAGAATACTCTTCAGAAAAAGCAATATAATTTATTTCCAGTTATAACAAGTCCAAAAAATTGTTTCTGTTGTGATTTTGACAAGTTACGTGAAAGGACACAATAGCCATTCTTGTATATCTGTAGAAGCAATATGAAATATGAACACACAAAGACAGTGATTGTTTTGGGCTTTATTACCCACTGAAACTCAGCCCAGCTAATGCAGCTGAATCACTCTTAAACACTGTGGTTTGTGGCACACTGGGGAGGGTCTGCTGAGCACTATCTCATCGTGCTGGTTTGTTTCACATCCACCTGCTAAGCAGCATTAATATACAGCTAGCTAAACAACCTCTTCTCCTGGAAAGTGTTAGTGGCTGGCATCGTAAGTGTCTTTGATCTATAGGCAATCACAGACCTTGAAGTTGTAGTGTAGTTAGTATGCTCATCATTCGTGCTAAATAAAAACCCTGAAACAAAACAATTAAGCTTCTTTATGGAGTGAGATAAAGAAAATAATAGATACTACCATTAAAGATATTGAGCTACGTGGCAATAACAGAGCAAGAACTAACTGGGAGAGAAAAGCAGCACTTCCCAAGTGACTAATTCTACACACAGGAGTGGGCACATGGGTAAGTTTGAACTGAAAACATCAGGGAAAAAAACAGGAACTCAAGGAGAAAGCTTCAAACAGAGGAGAAGACATTAAAAAGCATGAAGCCGAGGAAGCACCGAGATGCTTAGAAACTGCACCAAGGAAAATGTCGACTGTATTCAGGGAAGCAGGATAACTTACACACATTTTATAAAGAAAAAAAAACAAACAAAAAAATCTGATAGTGCCATTTTTTTTTCCTAGTGGAAACCACTCTGAGCCATGGTTGGATAGTGATTGCCTCAGGGGTTCCCAAACCTATTTTTCTTGAGTACTGGCAATGGCCAGCCATGGGTGATGCTAGGGGAAGGGATTGTGGTGCTCAGTACATATATTGGTGGCAGCTATAGGATACCAGCCCTGTACCAGATCACATATATACAAATCAGGTATGCTTCTCCACTCCTTCCAACTGTACTCTCCAAGCACACATCCTTACTCCCTCCCCAACAGTGGATGCAGTGGACCCAGCAATACCTGACTTTAACAATCACACCTTCAACCACTTTTTGTTGCATTTCCCTAGTGTATGATCTATCTCCAGCTCTGCACTCCTGCTCTGGAATCAGTCCTAATCCAGACGTGCACTGGCTTGGCTATAAAGTAAGTACTCGCCCTTCATCTGTGCACAGGCGCTTATAGGAATAAGAAGCCAGCTCCTGACTGCCTGCAGTAGTCATGATGTACAGAAACTGAAAAGTACGTTCCAGCTTTCCCCTACCTGCTGTCTAAAAAGGTATCATATGCTAGCAGCATGAAATTGCATCAAGTTTATTTCAAATTCCTTATATTTTTCAGCCAGCTGTGAATAACAAAGCATGCATACAGAATTAGTTGCACATGAATCAGTATAAGGCTCTTTTCCTCCTCATATTCAGGCACAGTGGCACTTTCAACACCACCTTCGCTTGTTTATTCTGCATTAGTCACAATCAGATAAACTGCTTAGGTTCCCCTTAAAAAGGCTTCTCATACAAATCACTTTTAAAAAATCTTTCTCTGGCTGTGTGCTGCTCAGATGCAATTACAGCTTAGCTCCTAAATTCAATTCTGTGAATTTAGTAAGGTCCTGATTTTGAAAGGAATCTTATTTAGGGATTGGAAAGCTTGATGATTTTGATATTTAAAGCCAAATCACATACTACTCAGAGATGCTTCTACTGAAGTTTTTCGTGCATCTTTCTGGGATTCAGCACTTGAACAGAACCAAAGCACCTCCAGCAAATTCCACCCTGGAATTTGTTGCTTACTAACTGAAAACCTGCATGTTCTTATGATCCTCAAGAACAACAGCACTTTAGCAAGTCCGGCTGAAATGAAGCCAGTCAGGTTATTTCACTTCTTCAGCAGGGAAATGTGTTGTGAAGCAGCGAGGTCACGGCTCATGAGACCATATTGCAGAACTGCAACCAGACCCATTAATAAAAGGAGCAATGAAAGTTCATTGTAATTTACTGACTCTTATACAAAGTTGTATTCCAAAGAGTTATTCTTAGTAGCAGAATCAAAAGACTTTCCATTACCATTACTGCAGTATTTAAAAAAAAATATTCACAAAGAAATCTACAGAGATTACTCCTGTTGGGACCCTTGGTTTCTTTTCTGGTGTTTTTTTGTTTTGATTTCATTTTTTTAAACCTTTTTTCCCCTCAGGCCTTCTATCATCACGTTACTAAGAGAATACAGAATATGGAAAGCAGAGTTTTGCTAATTCCAGTACAAAACATAAGAGGCAGTGAGTCAATCATATTTCTCTAAAGCAAAGTAGCATCTGAGAAATAAAATATTGCAGTGTAAGCTGAAAGGGAAAAGGGAAGCTGTTGAATTGCTTCCTACGTTCTTTAACTTATCACAACACTTACTGAAAATTATTTGGATACATATCAAAAATGGAGGAAGGATTACAATAGGATCCTATCTGCCACAAAAACTCTACTCCCTCTAGTAATAACATAGTTATTATGCCTCTTGTAATATTCTCTATGAACATGGCTGTATGTCAGTGGGTCAAATAGATTTATGTTTTCCTTAATTTTGTTCTTCCCTGTGAAACTGCCATTATGATAAGACTAGCACTTTGACAAAAGAACTAAGCATCTTTTTTTCGAAGGCAGCAGTGGAATCTGAATGAACTACGGCATACCCTATAAGTAATCACAACTAAATTACTAATACTGCTACACATCTGAGGGTTAGTGGAGAAATATGTAAGAGCAGATACCTGCTCAGAGACCAATTTGTGTAGAGAACCATTTCTAAGGGTTTCCAGAAAGCAGTCAAGCCACTGACAACCTGCGCAGCTAGAATTAATGTTTTCCTATAAAATATACCATTTTCCCTCTGGCTTTTTATAGTACATTACAAGGAAAGAGCGTTTGCCTTTTGTGTATATATTATGACTATAGGGTCAGCAGGTTCAAAGAGCATAGTATATTGAAAATTTGGCATCTTCCAGATTAATGAATTTGTACATACTGGTGGCAAGTTAGAAAACAGATCTTTTGCACAGCTGAAAGATTTCAAAGAGCATATGGTGACCCAACTTGAAGATATCAACCTGTAAATCTGGGGGGAAAAAAAAAAAATCTTAAACTTAGTGCCATCACCAACTGCATTGAACGTGCATCTACGTTCTAGGGAAGAGTTTCCTATTAGAATTGTAATTGGGTAGAAAGAAATTAAACACAATATTTAGAATTATGGAAACCAAAGAAACATATACCTTTTGTTCAATTAGATATATATCCAACTGTTGACTAAATAATAAAAAAAAAAGTAACTCAGATGGGAACTGCATTATTGATTTCTTTTTTCCTACGGGACAAAGCAGAGTTATAAAAATAATTGTTTTTACATGGTTTTGCTATACTTAAATTATTCCTGCTGTAGTTACATTATACCTAGTACAGAAAAAGCCTCTTGGGTTTAATCTAAGCCTTAGTGAATGTTATGAGATCATATCTATTCAATTAATGTTTCTTTCTGTACACTATACATAGCCTAAATTCTGTCAACAGCCAAAGAAGTTGGTCATTCAGGTTCCACGTGCAGTACTATTTGTGGATATCCCATTGAATCTAAGCGAGAAGACTTTATATTTAAACTACAAGAACAAGTGCCCTGAGTTAACATGATACAAGGAGACCAACTGTGTTATACCTGTAGATTTTTGCCAAGTGTAGTCCAATTTTTTTCTGGGGTTTTAGCAAGTGCTTTACCCATTACATGCAAAACCTGTGTCTGACCACTGTTTTGGCACACTGTTTTGGAACAGCAACTACATTTGGTGCAGGGTCATGACTTGAGAAAGAAATTCTGTTTGTTGGCACATATCACTCACAACTGTGCTGTGCATTCAAATAAAATACTGACTACCACATGGTACCATTAAGCAGCATATCAGAGGCTGCCAAAACAACTTGGAGGGTGCTTATTTCAGAGAGAAAGGTTCTTCCCCTATAATTCCTTCTCTCTTGGTTTCTTCAAGATGTCAAATGCCAGACTAGCTGAAGATTCCTGTATTATGGACCTCAGTGCATTGCCATGCAACATAGACTTTAATGCAAGGAGAAGTGCCTTCAAGACAAGGCTGCACAAAGATATGTGATAGAAGCCACTTGATCACTAGTGTTTCATTAAGATCTCTGCAGCCCCCTCATCTGCGTGCCCTACTGTTACCTCTGTTCCGACAAAAGATTTAGGGGACACATGAAGTAAACCATAATCTACCTTCTCTAACAGGCACCCTCCTGTTTCTTCCCGTAGCTGTGCATGCAGCTGAAACTTCACACTGAAATAGAAAGCATGGAAAGATACCAGAAAGAGGAGAACAGAGGAACCCCAGGTGGTTGTTCTGGCTAGAGAAGGACTGGTTAAGCAGCATAGTCTAAAATAACTGGATGAGATACCAAGGAAAGTAATAGTAAGCAAGATATTGCATCAGATAGAAAATTCAGGTACAACAGTATGTCAGTTAGTAGTCCCACGTTACTATGGAAATGCAGTGTGACAATTTAAATTATCTGCGGCACCATCTGAAATTTTAAGCTCCTTTCAGAAACGTTCACAAAGCTAGTAGCAATAGCAAAAACATGCATGTTTGTCACTTACAGTTGCTGATACTATGTACCTCATCTGCACAGTACCATTCTTTCCAGGCTTGTCTATATACGTATTCAAATAATGTATTCAGATTTGTCAGTCAACTATAAATCCTACTTCAATATGCAAAGGAATTGAAGTACAATGGAGAGAAGTGTAAGAATGAATGCATGACTAAGTTTCCAGAATTCAGAAGTTCCACTGAGCACAATACATATTTATTCTCTGAAGTTATGTTGACAGAAACAGAATTTTTTTTTTAGTACAGTGGGTTATCTCTCATTTGATCTGCTTTTTCAAACAGCAAGCATTTTTATTCACCCATTCAATGTTTTTACTTAACAGCTTCAGTTAAAAGATCTGCAACTGTAAATACTTCCTGACACAGCTAAATATTGGTTTTGTTAATATAATTATATTTTTAATGCTTACTCATGTATTTCATAAAGTGTAACAAAAAAAAAAAAAGAGGCTAGCATAGAGTGTGCCACCACCAATGAGTGTGCTGGCACAATGTTTCCCCCCCCCCCCCCCCCCCCCCTCAATTTTCTTACAGAAATTTTAAAAAGCCTCCTTCTGTCCCCTGAGGCACCATCACAACCAGCCACCCTTTAGTCAGACATGTTTGCTGAAGGTGCCACAAGCCTGTTTGTCTAAATTATGTATTTTATTGACTAAGTATTTCATAATTCCACTAAATAAAAAAAAAATTAGTCAATTTCTTAATGAGACTCCTTGTTACTGACTTTAATGAACATTTTACACTTCTAGCTGAGTGTCACAGAACATTATGACAGTTGTAGAGGTCCAGAACAGTCAACCATGTTCCTATTTACAATTTCCATTGATCAAGAGGTCACCTAAGGGAAGAAGAGCATCAGGCTTTTTCCTACACAGATGCATTCCCCATTGGATTTTATGCATTAGACAAATGGTGGAGAAGGTCCCAGGTAGATGGGGGGGGGGGGGGGGGGGGGCAGTGAACACTGTGCTGAAACAGCCTCCGGAAATCAACAGGAATTTCTGCAGTTCTGCCATGGGGATACCGAGTGATCAATAGGTACCTAATCTAATTGTCTCTCAAAATCCATTTGCATTCTCGTTTCAAAGAAAGATGCCTATACTCCAGTAAGCTTAATTTTAAATGTATTTTGATTATTCCTTTCCCCTAAAAGGGAGATCTTGTGCAAGTGGTTTTAAGTGCATTTAAAAATCCGTTTGTGTTTGTGAGTTGTTTTGAACCCTTTGCTTGTAAATAACAGTGAGTGTGTTGTGCTCCAATCCACTTTGCCACACTAAAAAAGAAGTCACTGAAATTAAAGATTCCATTTATATGCTTCCAGTTATGAAATGCTTCCATTGTTTTGATTACTGCATTTTCCTACAGCACCTCTTGCAACTGTTGCATGGATAGCGCATGGGACAGATAAGCTGCTCTGTTCTACGCTCCACAGCATGAAGAGCAGATAGACAGATGGATCCAGGCTTTCCGCACAGATGAAACATCATAACAGGTAGAATGAAGAATGGATGACCACTCTCAAGGTACCACAGAAAGCAGAACACGCTTTTGGCCTCTGAAATGATAACACCACTGCTGGTTGTGCAATAGTCTTTAGGAACACCCTAATGTGTTGACTGAAACATTTAATTGGATTCAGGCATGTGTCACCTAACTCATGAGACATCATCATCATCTTCAGACACTGTTAGCCACTAGATGATGGAAATACAAGGTGAACCTGTGCTTGCCCTCTCATTATAAAGTACAGTGGTTTGTGGAATATAATTTGTTTAGGCAATGCTCACATTTTATTTCTCTGTCCTTTTAGACTATATAGTAAAATGTTTTCCAACTGTACTTAAAACAATAACCAATAAAGTTATTCTATAAAATCCAAAATCAAAGTTGTTACAAGCAGGGTATAAACCATTCTTTTTCTCTAATCTACAAGAACTTGCTTGCTTCGTTGGAAAACTCATTCCTAACAAAGTTATCTATGTAGTCTGCAAGTGTGGATACATTTATTTAAATGCAGAATTAGTGAAGAATTAATACTGAGCTTATAAAGTGAAAGATGGTAAAGATTAAATGTGCAGCAGCAGACTTAAAGTAAGTGCACCTAAAAAAGGAATGCACTGCCTTAATAAGTACATAACCGTGTAAGACTTTCATTAGAGATTTTGAAGTTTCTTTTAATTTTTTCTTGGACAAAAATTAGTGTTCCACATGGTAGATATTTCAACTAGATAATCAATAAGCTAATCTAAAATTTTGTATACATGGACTGCACATAGAAATCAGTCAGCCAGCTGAAGTTCTACATTATGTTTCCAGCTTATAGTTTCCTCCAGTTAAGAATATATAAACCTCATCACAATTCCATTAAACAATTAAGTCATAAGAATTGTAGCTGTAGAAACCCTGCCAACTTAACTTCTTCATTATTTCATGTTCTTGTCTCATTGTTTAATCATCCTGGAAAATAATATAACATGGACCATAAATCACTCAGTTCATTGAAATGATATATGAGCTGTAGGTGTTGCTCTGGACAAAGATTATATTTGACTCTGGTGAAAGTAATGTTTTTCCTCCTGCACATGTTAGGCAAATTAGAAATGGGAGCTTTTAACTAATGCTTGCAGCAAAGTAGACCTTTAGTTTTTTTCTTTTAATCTATAAATCTGAAAGTTTGTTTTCATGTAGTCTTATTTTTCTTCAAATGCTGCACCTCCACCCCCCCAAAAAAGAATCTTCTGCTGTAGCGTAGGCTTTCCATGGAAACCATCCACTGAGCAAAAATATAGTTCTGCAAATTCCACCCAGTTTACTTTTGTTCCAAATAACTTGATATGGCACTAATTAATCTAAAAGTCCAAAAAATAATTTAACATGCTGAAGACAACTAGATGTAATATCAAAGAGCATTTGCTACATTCGCAACCATTTTCTTAGCAATATTTTTTGTTATATAACTTTTGAGCAAAACAATAGACAAAGTAATTTACAGTTCCACAGAACACTTGAAAACTCTGAGAAGGATAAAATGAAGTCTAAAGAAGTAATCTGAAATGTTAAACACCTCCAGTTTATTAGTTTTCTATTCTATAAAGACGGGTACAACAGACTGGTTATTTCAAAGAGCATTTGGGTGCTTGCTACAGACATTTATTGTGTTTTAATTTTGTTAATTCTAATTATGTTTAAAAAATAATCTTCATAACAATGAAGTCCTTTGCTCAAGGTAGTCCTTGTTTTTCCACAGTCATTTTTAAAAAGAAGCTTTAGTCACAGAAGGTCAATAGCTGCTGCAGAAGCGCTATCCTAGGGGGCATGAGCCTTTTATATTTGAACTGTTTTCCACTCTATTTCCACAGTGTCACAGCAAAGCATACATCAAGAAAAATACAGCTATAGAAACTGATGTTACAGTTTTTATACTATTAGACTGTAAGTCCTGACCCATCTTTGCCCTGTTGAAAAAGAGAACTCACAGGCATGTAGCAGGTAGGAGAAGAGACACATCTACAAGAGCAAAGTCACATTAATGGCACTTTGTAAGAGTACCATGCAATACATGGATGGTGCAATAAATTGGTACACTATGGATTAGGGGACTTACTCTAAAGAATAAGTAGATTTTTGGCATCTCCTTGGAGGCAGTCTACTTCAGAAGTCACGGTGCTATTTTACAACTACACGCTACTGGTGTGTGATACACTGCGTTTAGTTTCAAGCCATTTTGCAGGAAGAACAGTAAAAATATGGATTTGTTGCTAAAATGGTTCTTAAGTGCAACAATTCCCAAGATAAGTAAGTGCTCTCAGAGTGGAAGCTTAGATGCTCCTACAAAATGCTGTGCTTCCTGCCTTGTTACAAGAGCATGCAGGCTGAGCTCATCCAGCCAACTGGGTACTACTATGTAAACAAGTTTATTGTTGCAATGAGAAAGACACAGGCTGACAAGTCTTTGCTGTTTTCAAACACTGTTTTTATTCTTCATTCTACTACTGGTAGATGACTAGACATAAATAAGTAAGGTTCAGTCTCAAACTTCCTGTGAGCTTAATGTTGCAATGACTTGAAACAGGTTAGGATCTGATCTTGAACTAGCCACTTTTAACCTAACTGCAATGAAAAACACAAGTTCAGCTGAACCTATTTAAATAGTTCTTTGATTTGCTTTCCCTGGTACATATCAACAAATGCCGAGATGCCATTAATACTGGCACATCTAAACATTATTCATTACAAAGTCACATTTCCCAGCCGGACAGCTCCACATTTCCTGTGGTCACCTAATTAATGGGTGTCTATTAGACCCATCTGCAAATATTACCAGGTGATACTTTCACAAAACTAAATTGAGCTTGCCACAGCAGAAATGATGCAGTACCGTGGGGTACAATTAACTATATAGAGACATACTTTATCCTAAGCCTTAGGCACAATCAATAATGAGTTTCTTTTCTGAGATGTTATGGGGTTATAAGCACAAGATGATAGGCTTGAATTACTTAAGTTTTGATGACCTTTCTCTATTTGGATCTTAACTCTCAGCAAATACAGAGCTAGACAAAATTTTATTACACAATAAAATTCCCTACCAATTCTAAAATTAAAAAGCTTAACTGCCTAAAATATAAAGCACTATCTTGTCTGTGTAAAAATGTAATAGCTACAATATTAATAAAACAATATGAGGACCAACTAATATATTCTCTGTCCTTCATTTCTCTGTACACACAGGACTGTTCTTTGATTTTTTGAAGACACTAATTTAGGCAAAAGAAGCATGTTCTGATTGGCTGATAAGGATTTGAAGTTACAGCTCCAGCCCAGTTGACAGTGCAAGTCTTCGCAAATCCACAGAAGTCAGCAAACACTTTGTCCAACCTCACTGTAAGCATCCAAGCAATGAAATCTCCACATATTCTACTTGGAGATTAATTTTCACAAATTATTTCTCTACTTGTTTCAAGGATTTCTTTTCGCTAATCTCCCAGACAGGATTTTTCTTAGGTACTCTTCTTAAAGAAAGAGCTTTATATTGAAGGGAAAATAAATAAGTAAATTAATTAAAAAAGAGTAACTGTTAGCATGTTCTTATTCCATCAGTATTTTTCTCAAACGCATTTAGAAGTTCCTCCTCAGACATAAGATTTGTTTCCAGGAATGGGTTTCACCTCACCTCCCTGTAGCTACTTAAGCATAAGCACGCAGTATACACTAGCTATTTAGATTCTCACAATACTGTGTAGAGAGAAGAAAGCACATCCCCAGACATTAGGTAATCTCACTTGTTTTAGCTGATAACATGTTGGATGTCAGTTGCCCACAGAAAGAATCTAGACAGCTCTCACTAAATAAGCGTAATCACCTAAAAATCAACACAAGAAACTAGAGAATTAGATCCTAGTGTCCAGGACCCTCCCCTGGCTGCACTTTCCCACAACCCACAGGGTCATTTCTAACTCTCCAACCACATCTTACTTTCCTGGAAATATGTATTCCACTTGAACATTGGGATTTTTAACAGATGAGATAAACTGTGATGGTGGGCCAGCCAAACTGTTCTTCATCCTTTTAACTCTAAAGAGGTCACAAGCAAATTGTCCTTATATTTACAAACAATTTTGTTGCAACTGTAAAGAAATAGCATTAGAATGTACAATTTATTACCAGTACTTTAGAAGCCAAACTATTTTAGTAAAAGCCTAAAGGTGATTCCCTTGCAAGACTATAGCGAGGGGAAAAAGCCCACAAAGAAAGCTAATTTCAAATCTAATTTCAAAATTTACAACATTCATGCCCTTTCCAAGGTTACACAGCAAGACACATGAAATCAGGGAATACAGCCCGGAGCACAGTAAGAAAAATGATTGGTATAGGCAGTAAGTGAATAAGCTATGAAACCAATTAGCAAATGTGTGTTATGATGCATTAGGATGCATGCTATATAAGAGGGCAGTCAAAGCTGACTGTACTTAGACTCAAACTGCTGGACCTAAACAGTTATATCCAACTGTATTATGGTGTTATTAGCTGTGGCCTCCCAGCTGCAATGGTTTGCTTACTATGTTTCTAGAATAAAGGAAACATGAGTAATGGTTCCAAAGACTAGAGCGGTTAGGACCAATGCAGACTTGGAAAAAAAGAGCAAATATATATGTTTGGAGCTGGGAGACAACTCCAAAGAGACAGAGTAACTTGATAGACAATGATATATAGAGTACTTCAGGAAATCTCATTCAGTTCTGTGAATCCCTTATCAATGCAGACCAAGGAATATTTGTTATTGAAAATCCCCAACTTGACCCCTAAATGTGTAAATTGGTTTACTTTTATACCCTCATTCAGGTATTAGATTAGACCAGACTAAAATGCTCCTCCACAGAGACAAGTCATTTGAGCTTCCCAGCTTTCCTCTTTGTTTCTTACATGGTTGCATAGGGTTGTGAGATTGCATAGGGAAAGATATTTTTAATAGATATTTTAACTCTGAGTTGACACAGAATGATGAATCTCATCTTCCAATTCCATCAAAATCTAGTAATCCCCTAAGAATTTCCCCAGGATGAGATGGCCCCCAAGTAACAGAATACTGCTGCATATGCTGCCCCCACTTCCTTCACAAGTGTAATTATACTTCGCTATGCTCTAGAAAACCTCCCTTTCCAAATGGACTCTTGAGAACACAGGCAGCTGAACATGAAATTGAGCAGCCTAGAGGCTACTCTAATTAGGATGGAGGATCCATCTTGACCCCTGCTATCCCCAGAATTACAGGAGCATACTTCAGCTACCAGCATATATTCAACCTCACTTTGCCACTGCTGGGACAGAAGGCTATCCAAGGTGGTTTTATACAGCACCTTTAGATAGTTCATGTGGTGACAGTCATGAAAAGCTAGAGCGCCTTAGGTGACTGAGCATGGTGACAGAGAACAGTTTTCATTATATGGAAGACGGAATAGATCTATAGCAGAAATAACACTTGAAAGCTTAAAGGAAATGGTCTCTTTTGCATGTGACAAATGTTTGGACAGCAAAAGGTCTGAACGCTTTTTTCCTGGAGCACTTTGATATCACAGTTGTGAATTATAAGCTATGCTGTGCTTATCACACCCAATAGTTATCCAGTGTTTAGGCACAAGTGTTGTGCCTAAACTCTGCTTTGTAAGCTTTGCCTTTAGTGACCCATGCCTCATTGGAAAAATCAATAGGTCCAAAAGCATGCATAAGTGAACAGGTAGAGACAATCAGATATTCCTTCTGCTCATGAAGGGCAGTCAGATAGATGTGGCTTCAAGTCCAAGCTTGTTTCCATCCAGCTGGCTTCCTGCAGGCACAGCTAGAGTATGACAGCGAGTCCTTGTTTCAAAGATCATATGGTGCTTATTGAGAACAGTGGAGACCAAAGTGCAATGACTAATCCCTATGAAAGCCTGAGCCTGGAAGGACTCATCCAGCTTTTGAAATTAAGACATTGGTATTTGGTGGGGTTTTTTTGTTTGTTTGCGGGGTTTTTTTAATGCTTCTGAATTTAGCTTATTTAGCTAGGTCAGTCAACTTTTGCTCAGCTCAAGGCAAGCAAAAACTTATCTTTGATTTCAATCAGATGGTTACAGAGCATTGCAGTAGATCATATCTGTCAACATTTGAAAGCTACTGTATGGGGAGAAAAATAGGGATAGACCTTTCATTGAAATGCTCCATTGAACTCTATTGAAATGCATTAGTCTAAGAGATCTTTTGTACTAGGAGAGCTTTCTGGGGCACAGAGCGGAAACATGGGCTTCTTTTTTTAATGCAGCAAAAGCAAAATGCTTTTGAAAGAGAACAGTTGATAAATATACATCTAGTTAATATTTCTAATACTTTGCTTTAACCAGGCTTAGTGCTTGTGCATAATCTATTTATTAATCCTTATGATAAATTTGAAAGTAACATTGAAGCAATACTTCATATTTGATAGATATTATGCTTTTAAGGTCAGAACTGAAGAGTAAGACCATGTATAGTCTGATTGCTTACATAACTAGCTACAGATTTTCAGTCAGCATTTTTATTTATATGTAATGGAAATCTAATTAGCTTAATAATTTTGTTCATGCCTCTAACTAGACAAAAGGCAATAATAGCCTCCTATATAATTTCCAGCCAAACATTCCATTTCAGTCTGCAACATTTCCTGAATACTTTGCGGACATTTGGGGTTTAGTAACAGCTGAGGTAGATGTAGTCCAAAATAAAGCAAAAATCATTTGCAGCTGCAATACCCTTCATGCTTATCACTCAGTACCCTAACAGGCATCTACATTCAAATGAGCATGTGAAATTAAGAATACAACCTGAAAGGTGGTGCTGCTAAGCTGGAATATGACCTGAGGACTTGACCTCTATCTGGATGTGGTAGCTATCTGTCTGGCAGTAAACACGTAACAATGTGCCTCTCTATGGTCTCTGGCAGTTCCATCCACCAAGAATCACTGCACAGAAACCTGTTGCTGTTTCTGCTCATTTTTAGCATTGCCAGTTTACTCCATGTGCCACTTCCAGCACATCGTTGCTTCCAGGGTGTCTTTCATACCATGGTAGAAGAGAACACCTAGTAATCTGGGAGGAGTTGGGCGATGCTGTTGCAGTTCGAGGACACCTAGGATTTCTAATATTCCCAGGAGGCTTGGGAAAAGCCTGTTCTGATGAAAGAGTTCAATAAACTGTGGCCTTAAAACTTGAAAACAGCACAAGAACGATCTAAACATTTGTATATATTAGTGTATATTAGCCAATAGACAAACCATCTGGGAACAGAGTCTGACTACCTTCCTTTGAGTCTCCCTCCAGTATCCCATGTTGCAGAGACTGGTGCAGTCTGTGGAGCATTCCAAATGATGCCTCACTCTAAAGTGGAAAATGTCTTACAGAATGAAGCCACAGTAGTCTTTGTAGTGGACAAAAGTCATTGGTGTTAAGCTATAGCAACAGATACAATCCCTAAAGTAGGGCAATTTCAAAGGAAGCCGCTATGTAAAAATAGTGCTGTTCTTTGCTGTTAACCAACCACTCTTCTAGCAAAAAATGATACAAAGAGCATCCTCCAAAAAATTGTAAAGGAGCAAGAGCTCCTTTAGTGACACTTACCCTACACACATGCATTACTAAATGTAAAGGGTGAAGGAAAGGAAACGCAATACAGAGCCAACATCACACTTAGGCTCATGGTAGTTGTACATTTTTTTTGGTGGGGAGGAGTAAAACAAAGGAATAACATATGCTAGCTGGCTAAAATTATTAATAGGTAGGATGGTGTGGTTACATTCTGTAAGTGATTGCAAAATAGCTTTGAATAAGTCTTCCAGGGGAGCAATGATTTTTTTTTTATACCTTAGCTTCCACAGTGGTTAGTATGATAGCTTACCTTTTATGGCATCGTGCTTGCTGTGGCTCAGCCTGAAATGTATTCAAGCTTATCTTTACTCCAAGGGTCATTTTTATACCATGGCCTAGAATTTTAAATAAAATGCTTTATTCAGTTGTGACTTTGCATGCAAGTACATTTTCTGTGGAAGCTCTTACATGCCATAGCTGACATTGAAACTTTTACATTCAGTCAGTGAGAAGTAAAACTTGAAATATATATATTCACATCTTATAATGATATAACAAGGTTCTATGCTGCTCATTGCCCCAAAGAAATGTTTCTGGCATATAAACAAGCTGATATTTAAAGCCACTTCCAAACAAAGTTAATGATATGTTATTGAAAAACATCCCAAAATGACAGTGTCCTTCATGCAGTGTCCTTTATCTAGTCCAATAGCAAAACAACTGCCAGTTAAGCTTTTAACAACACATATGCTCAGATTGTGCTAGTTTCTGTTAGATCCGGCTATTGATGCAGCAGGTCACAATGCAATTTAGAAGCAATTAAAAGGTAATGAATGTGCTGAACTGAAACCTCTGCCTGGGAGGCTTTTTCTGTGTACAGGGGAAAGTAGATAGATTCGTGTCCTTCAGTAATTTCTACTGGTGAAACGGCAAAGCAAAATGTTTCTGAAATGGGCCTCAGATGTCTGAAGGACAGTGTGTTTTTGTGAATGTGAGCCCTGCTGAAGTACTGTGATACACCAGCTTAAACTCCTACACATAAAAATCAAAGCAGCTTCTTAAACCAGTAACTATCCAAGTATTCTTTCTCCATAATAAGGTTTTAGGGAAAAAGAAAACTGACACTAGCCTTTGGATAACACAGTTTCCACATACTGCTGCATAGCTGTGGGATTAATATCTTATTAAACAAGATAGAAATTATCTGTGTAGTTAATGATGGTGTATGCCAAACACCGACTAAAACAATTATATTCTATTAAGCCACTTGTATTCAGAGTGGTTTATCCTCATTTGAAAGATTTATTTGAAATCACATTCCACAGTTCTGTTTTCATTAAAGTTATTGGGCCCTGTATCTCCAAGCACTTTGTCGATATTCCTCAACGGGTCAATCAGGTGCAAAAATAGTATACTTATCTTTCTACACCTTTTAATTTGGGTGTATACTTTTCTTACATTTTTAACCTTCTGAGCACTCTTGTTGGAACTAATGGATTAACTGGCTTTAGACCTATTCAGGCCAAAAGACGTTAAAGATGTCAGCGTTTTGAGTATCAAAACTAAGCTCCTGCAGAAATATTGGAAACAGCTTTCTTACCACTTTTATATATATATTCATACACGAGTATGTACAGTTTTAAAACTGTAGTGGCTGTATATATTCTTTAAATTTAAGACAGACAGATACTGTGTATACGGAGAAATAAGTTTGAAAACAGCTATCTAGATAATACTGAAACAAGACTACATTTGTGTCTAACAAAGTATACATTTGCATGCACCCTTACTTTCACATACCAGAGTTTCCTGTCTCTTCTCATGATAATTCATACTTAGTAACAACTAAAGAAGCAGAAAACCTGTGTTTTACATAACATACAAGCAGTTTATGCTCAGGTTAGCCAGAGCCCATTTTAGCAATGTTTTGAACTATTGACATTTTAAAAAACTTCTGCATAGAACTACTCAGAATATTCATCACAATATATTCTATTTTACAATTTGTGAGTAGTTCACAAGCCCAATTAGATTTCTTGAAGCATATTAAGTACTTGCAAAATAATTTAGGAAAACCAGTTTCAGACAGTTGGAAATAAACGATATTCATTTTACTGTTTACAAGATGGGATCCCGTAGACTGGGGTGCAGGGCCCAGGCTATGGGAATGATGGCAGTGGTACTGCCAGTGCCAGCAGCGATAGGGTCTGCCAAAAGCCTATTGTGTCTCTCTGGCCTCCTCAGGACTCAGGGGATGGAGAGGAAGGGTGACAGTACCTCTAGCATAAGCAGCCAGTACTAGTGACACTCTTCTAGAATTATGTATTTCTAGACAGAACTATCTTTGTATATCAATAGCAACAATTCTGACCAAGCCTTTTTGTCAGAGACCAGTAACAGACAATACATACAGTCATGTTGCATATTGAAATGCACTCCAGACTTATACTTAAGAAAAAAAAAAGTTATCAGCTATTTTATTTACAAATAAATTATTTTTAAAATATTACAAGATGACAGCCTGCAAAGCTAGCAGTGGCTTACTTCTTTGGAATAAAAATTAAAACATGACTGCTCTTCCTTCAAAACCAGGTGTCAAATCACTAGGTCCAAAACTTGCTGGTTTTGGGGATGATGGGAGAAAAGAAAAAAAGGACAGCGCACCGTTCATTCTAGAATTTTTCTGTGCTTTCAGAGGTCAAGAATGCACAGACATTCAGTTGCACACATTTTTGCCTACTTCAAGTTTTCCAAGATATAAAACATTTACATTTAATCTTCTGTTGAACACAGTACTGACAATTCAATGAGACAGTTATAAGAGAATACCTAACAGTCCATAATAAATTGAGACTTGTTATGCTAATTGTGTCCCCATAAAATAGTTTTATCAATAACATTAGTTCAGCTGATATTTGCTAAAGAATTCAGTTAAACTTCTTATCCAAAATATATTTTATACCACAAACACACAAAATCTGTTATAAGGCTAGAAATGTTAAGGTATCCTCACAGAAAACAGCTTGAAAAGAATTCACTGAACTTCTTCCAAGTTAGCATATTTTTCTGATAAAGATGGCAGGATCATGTTTGAACAAGAAAAAAGTCTGTACCAGTCTACTGTTGTACAGGGCTATGGGTTCTGTTTAAATTGCTATTTCAAGTATTTCCAAGGCTAGGAAGAAATAAAAAAAAAAAGAATCTTAAGATGCCTGGGGCTTGCTTCCCAGCTTGCATTTTGTGAGACTGAATTATTTCACATGACAGAGGATAACTGCACATAACCCCATTTAATGTGATATGGCACTTTTTTTAAAGCAATTTATTTCAGCTGCTCATAGAAACATGATGAAATCCTATTACAGAAAGTATATTAGGGCTACCTGTTGTCGATGGTTTACAAATATAGGTATCCTGACTCTACAGTAGAGGTTAGCTCTGTTACTTGGTAATACTCAACAGTCAGCACACAGCAGCCACCAACTCTCTAGGATGAAAATTTTCATGAGAAGACAGTCTGTCTCAAAATAAATTGCTATTTTGACAGGATAGACGGTAATGTTTACAACAGAAGAGAAAAATGGAGAAACCAGGAATAAAAGAAAAACTGACAGCAATCTGCGTCAGAGATGCATTTCCTGAATGTCATAAAGAGAAACCATACCATACCTCAAACATGCAAATAACAGACAAATACCTACACAATCTGACCGGTGTCATGAATCAAGCGTGAACCTAGCCCTTCCAGTGCAGTACTCCAGACACTGAAATACTCTGCATTGGTCTGATACACTTAGACAATTATTCTGCAAGAACTGGAAATAAGCAAAGGAACTGGCTAAGAATGGCTGAAATGCCTCCAAACTCCTGCAGCAGTCACCTGCAGACCTTGGCATACAGAGGTGAAAGTAAGACTTTTGGAATATAAACTGAAACTGCTGAAGCAGCTCAAATTGGGGTGGGGAGCAAATGAGTGGCTGATGCTTGAGCTGGGAAGTCACCATGATTAAGTAGGCAACCAAACAACTGGAGTTCCTGCTACAGTGTCCATTTCTCATCTCACTAATAGAATCACAGCAGAGCACACAGGTCATGCTAACTCTTAACAACTCTAGTAATTATCACCAGGAAAGAAAAATGAGTAACACTGGGCTCTTGGAAAAAGCTGCTTTACATTTGCTGAAGCTGTTTAAAAGAATCAGCTGAAGGGAAATAGACTTAGCACCAATTTTTGAGGCCTATACATGCCCAAGTAATTGAAAGCTTATATGGGGTCAACTAGCATGCAGGACTCAGTGATCTTGTTAACTTCAGAGAGTGCTAACCTCTTCCTTTAAGAGTGGAAAGAATAATTGCATTTTTACAAACCTATAGGCGCAATAAAAATAGCTCTAATTTACAAAAAAAGCAAAAAGTGGGTTCTTGAAGTTTTATGACACTCAAAAGACTCAAAGGTTTTTTTTCCAAACCACCTTTTAATCACAGCAAAGTTTCTCTAGTGACCTCAGATAACCCTTAGAAACTGGCCTGAAAACTTTGTGCCCATCCCAAAGGCCAGTGCAAGTTTTTATTTTTTCACTAAATCACATTAAAATCAAGTTTTCTGTTGTTTTTTAGCCTTTACACTCCCTAGTGGGTTGAGGTGTCTCAAGTCAAAAAACATTAGGAAAACTTGTCTTCACTGTTAAAAATATTAAGCATAATTCAGGTTTGGTGTCAAGCTATGACAGGGCTACTCCTCACAGTGGTGTTGGAAGGGTCCAGTACAGCTCACTATATTTTCCTGCTGCATCTTTGGTTTTATATTTCCAGATGCCAACTTCGAATCTTGAGCACTTTTTTCACAAGATACCTTTTCTTCCATGATGAAAAGGGAAAATGTACCACACTCAGCATCTCTGGAAATCAACTTAGTGATTTCTGCAGCTGCATACTGATGCTGAAGTGCAGTTGCAAGCCTTCCAGTTTGTCTGCGTTGGGCTTACTGAATCCCTGAACCGTGCTGACAATTCCCAACTCCTAGCTCTGTGTCCACTGCTGCTCATCCCAGCAACAAAGGGTAGGATCATGCAAGTAAGCCTAAAGGATATAAATACCTGAAAGTTCCTGGGTTTGGGTATTTAGCTCCAATTTCTGTCTTGGAAAGTTTCCCATTGTATTTGATAGAGAGTAATGATCTGGAAATGTCATTTACAAAGTGTCATAAGTTTGGGGAGCAAACTTAACCAGATCCAATTCTGCCATCCTGGCATGACACTTATTGTCAGAGCAGGCCCATTTCATATGCATTTCAATAACACATCTGTAGACTGAATCAGAATAAGTTCCTGAAAATTACCCTGGAGGCAACAGTAGCAATAAAAAGATGTAGACCTTTATAAATGGAAATAACAGAAGGAATAATTAGCATAGTGATCTTGTTAACTTCAGAGAGTGCTAACCTCTTCCTTTAAGAGTGGAAAGAATAATTGCATTTTTACAAACCTATAGGTGCAATAAAAATAGCTCTAATTTACAAAAAAGGCAAAAAGCGGGTTCTTGAAGTTTTATGACACGCCAGTATTAAAGCTGCATAATGTGCATCTCTTCCTGCAGATATTCAAAAGCTATCCTTTTTCATCTGGGCCTCTGTGTATATTACAGGTCAGATCTAAAAGCTACAGAAGTAATGAGTCTTTCCACTAGCTTCAGTAGGCTTTGGATCAGACCATATATTATCACTGCACAAAGCAAAACGGAGCTGGTATTCTGGAAAGAGTAACAAATGAGTGATTAAGCTCAGTTAAATAACCAAAAGACAAATGCACAATTCTACAAACAAATATGCTGTACATTTGTGCTACCATTGAAATTACTTTGGATAAATTTTCTCTCATACAAAAGCACACATGATTCTGCAAACTTTTAAAAAGATATAGCTCACAGAAGTCCACTGAAGAGTAAAATGTATGTAAGGGCTAAATTAAACATGGAGTTGCACACTTTGTCTCTGATTCAATAGGGTACTTATAATGCACTTACTCTAAGTGCATTGACTTCATATGTTTGAAGTTAAGAGCATGTATAGCATGCTGGATCAGCACTTGGTAATCCATTTTACAGGGATGTCCTCCCAGGAGATACCTCTTCCTCCCTTGGACATGCCTTACCCCCTCTTTATACCCCTTTCTCAAGTGCTCATTTCTTCAGCTTCCTTCTCCACCTTTCCAGACTGTCTCTCTCTTCTCTACTTGCCCACATATCAGGTAATCTTCCTTCTCCTTCTGGTCTCTCCTTCCACCATACACAGCTCTGCCCCTCTCTCCTCTCTCCTGTACCTTTATACCGTGTCACCCTTCCCTTCCCTTGGGTTGGGTTTGGTGCACCTTGTTAGCTATGTGCCTCTCGCTGCCTGGGAATGAGCATGCTTCAACAGAATTCAAGAGCTCAGGATTTTGCCAGTTTCAAACTCTGATAAGGAGCATTGAACTGAATGTTATGGACTTGTCTCAGCAATTCAGTTCATTTAATAGATCTGAAAGAGCATAAAAATTCCAAAAGATGAAAGTCATTGGCTGAATTGTAAACTGGAGTTACAGAATCTTTTTAGGGTATTTCCACTGGATGTGAAGAATGACTAGCAAGGTCCAGGATTCAACTAACTGGTGATGAAACAATATAAAAATCTAATGAGGCAGAAGACAACACCATTTCTGGTCAAGGTGTCTGGTCAAGAAAACCCCTGTTATCAAGCTAACTTTTCCAAGAAGTCCTGAGCTATTCAGAATGAAAAGTCAGGGAAAGACTGACCATTATAATGAAGAGAAAGAGAGAAAGAGAAAAAGAGAAGATGAGAGAGAGAAAAGAAATGGCTAAGCATATTGGAAAATGGGAAGAAAGAGATGAACATTATAAAAGAGCAGGAAAAAGCTTCCACAGATAACAAGTGTAGTTAGGGAGAAAACGGAGTGAAGAGCCATAGGGAAGACTGGGTAGACAAAGTATCAGCATTCTAATTTTGTTGCTGCTTTCTCCCACATTCACAGTCCCTGATCAGCTCCCAACAAACGTACAACTTATTTTTAAATAACTCAAAAATGCCCCCCCATCCTTCTTCTCAACTGTGCAATTTCACTAAAATAGCCTTTGTCAGGGGGGAGGCCCCCTTTAAGTAGCAAGCGTTTCAAAATAACATATCATGAGCAATGAAGGCTAGAAACAGGTGTTTGATACCACTAAAACCAAGGAAGTCTCTTCAAGATAGAGTACAAGGGTAACAAAATTTTAGAAGTGTCCAACATGCAAACACACACATAATGGTTCCTTGAGTCTTAAAACGTTTTTACCTGCATATTTTAGCTATCTTTCCCTGAAAAGCTGTATTCAAAGGCACAAGGTAACATAGCTTTGCAGATAAAGATACATGAAAATCAGAGCTAAAAACTGTTTATTATTTACCAGTGGCATTTCTGTGAAATGCAGTGTTCACGAAAGGCATGATGGTATACTTCAATAAGACATTAATTGCCATATATTTACGATGATCTGCATACTACTCCAGTAGCTTTATGTAAGCACTGAAAAGTATTTTCCATCCATGCCACAATTCAGAAAAGCATTTTGCTGAAGTCAGACCTAAGGACCTACTTGATGGTAGGAATTTAAATGCTTTCTTGAACTGGGACACCAATACCCTCAATATCTCACCCCCTTCGCTACTCAGATAGCGTTCATATTTCCTCTTCTGATTTATTGTAACAGCATCAACAATAGCTAATAAAGTTTTTCTGCACTTGAGATGCAAGTCCAAAAGCAGTCTGTGCTGATACTTGATCCTGCTTCCAAAATAAATCTATACAAGTTGACTTATTATTTTTCAGGCTTTTTATCTGATTAATAAAAGGTCATCATTTCCTGCTTCAGAAGTGTACATCAAACCGTACAGTTCTTTAGAGAGGATTATTTCTAGCACATTCCTTCCTAGAGCATGACTATTCTGTAATATCCCTTAACAATCAATTAAGCCCTAAACAAAGTCCGATATAGAGTTAATGGCTTCAAATTTTCCTCAAATCCTTTGAGAACACAAGTACCTTAAAACTGAGGACATTCCAAAAGCCATAAAAATGGTAATATTAAAATGGTTTAAAAATCTTTTGGCCAATGCTAACTTAAGCAGTACTGCTCTTCTAGCATCCTGATTTTTTGTTCATCCAATGAATTGATAAAAATCATAGAAGCATTCAATATGGTGGTTAACTTTAAGCTATTATTAAAACATGTTGGTCATATTCAAAGCTTACAGTCAAACAACACATCAGAATTCCGCTTTCTTGTCATATGATCCTAACATAAAGGGGGTGAGGGGAAACTGTGGATCAGAGAAATCCATAACAACCTCAGGCCTCTATGAATAGACACCAAATACATGACTAGCTTTTCTGCTCGTGACCAGCCCTCTGGACTTCAGAAGGACTTTTCAGGGCACAAAGATTTTCACATGCATAAATATTTTCAGACATGAACTTAAATTCTTAATGCCTTCCAAAATACCTGTACCCAGACACCATGCAAACACAACAGGAATTTTGCTACATATCCTGCAGCTACATACATTCCCCCATGGACTCTCTTTAATAAGTACACTTTCTGAGAGTTCAAAAGAGAGTCTGAAATACTAGGTTTATAACACAGCAGTAACTCCAAAGATATTTTTGTGCATGGTACAAGTTCAAGAGGAGATGTGTCACCACTACCAGATGGCAGTATCTTATCATGTTGTCCTGATGGGAAAGTAAGTCCCTAGGTTTTTATTCTTGATAATGAAGAGATGGGGGGGGGGGGGCAGACAAAACCAGAAGACACATTTATGACACAGGCAAGCCAGCCAAAACTCAGGATCTTTCAAAGTTTGTTCATTACCAGTAGAATCTGCAGGTTTTTTTCCTACTGCATTTCTTAAGCTATTAGGCAATAGTTAAGCTATTTCCTAGAAGGTAGAGATTCATGCTAGTACATTGTCGTGGTTTAGCCCCAGCCGGCAACTAAGCACCACGCAGCCGCTTGCTCACTCCCCCTCGGTGGGATGGGGGAGAGAATCGGAAGAACAAAAGTAAGAAAACTCATGGGTTGAGATAAAGACAGTTTAATAGGTAAAGCAAAAGCCGTGCACGCAAGCAAAGCAAGGAATTCATTCACTACTTCCCATGGTCAGGCAGGTGTTCAGCCATCTCCAGGAAAGCAGGGCTCCATCATGCATAACGGTTACTTGGGAAGACAAACGCCATCACTCCAAATGTCCCCCCTTCCTTCTTCTTCCCCAGCTTTATATACTGAGCATGATGTCATGTGGTATGGAATAGCCCTTTGGTCAGTTTAGATCAACTCTCCTGGCTGTGTCCCCTCCCAGCTTCTTCTGCACCTGGCAGAGCATGGGAAGCTGAAAAGTCCTTGACTAGTACAGCAACGACTAAAACATCTCTGTATTATCAACACTGTCTTCAGCACAAATCCAAAACATAGCCCCATACCAGCCACTATAAAGAAAATTAACTCTATCTCAACTGAAACCAGGACATACATGCTGAGTGTGCACATGCTCTTCATACAGCTGGAGGGCAGTATACCGTAACTCAATCGCCTTCACAAGTGGGTTGAGATGCATAGATGCAAGGTCCACGCATTGCATAGTGTAGGAAAATATACCTTCTTTTTTCTAACATCTCCAATTTTTATTGCAGGTGCTAAGATCAGAAATCTTAGCTTTATATGTAATTCATTATTATTTCCATAATTAAGCACATAATAAGCTTCAATTTGTCTTGAACTTTAAACTTCACTCCAAAACACTATGAACTCCTTCAAACTCAGTCTACCACAAAATCTGTCAACCTCATTCATTTTGCTGTGTTCAGGTGCTCTATTTCAAAGAAAGTATCTAATTGCTTTGCATAAACTATGCACCTGCCTTTGAATTCATAATCTGTTTTTGTATAAGTGATAATAAAACATTTGTCAATATATTATATGGAAGAAGCTATATAAAGCAGCTTGTAATTGCAAAATACTGCAATCAGCTGAACTGCAAGCAATACAAGTCAATTAACTGAACCATGATAGAAACACCTCTTTCAAAAAAGTATTATCTCTTCAAGAGAGAAGCTCCTCCCTTAAACAAGTGGAGAATGATAGCTATACAAAACAGAGAAATCAAGAACTACTAAAATACATTTGTCACAGTGACAGAAAGAAAATGTATGTTAGAAGTAACCTTAATGACGCAAAATCTTCATAAAGAGAAAGCCAGGCAGGCACACACAAAAGCTACTCATCAAAACTCTACGCTTCCTTTCACCAGGAACACCTCCAGTTTGGCACCATTCACACAACAAGGGAACATATGAGCAATCCCTAATGAGAAAGACTCATAGAAGAATCAGTCTTATTATTTCACCACAAAATTAGAGAGTTCAGAAATAAAATAAAGAGGTAGGATGGTTCAGTGAGCTCTCCAAAACAGGTGACTGTGTTACACAAAATGTACTTTTTTGAAGAAGATAGAAACATATGCCTGTTATCAGAATTGGCACTGTCTTTGTAATTCTCTTTCCACTATTTTTGTAAGATGAGACACCAAGCCCACGTTAGATTCAGTAACTCACTCACTTTCAATTCTTCACTTTCAACTCAAAGCCTTAAATTAGCCATTTTACTCTTTTTAAAGGTAATTCAGGATTTTTCTTTTGCCTTTTTCCACTATTACTTTCCAAGCTCCCCAATCAATATATTCAGCCAAATTACTCTCCCTTACTAATTTCCCTTTTTTTTCAGGTAACACTTATTGCTGATAGAAGATGGATACATTTGAGAAATTTCTTTTGCTCTCCCCTAATTTTTCCTTTAGGGCAGGCAGCTATATCCTCCAATTTGCCTCCCTCTAGAGCTGCCCATATTTGCATTTTAGAGAGCAACACCAGACTTTATAACCTTTCTTACTTCAAACCAAGTGTCATGGTTTAACCCCAGCCAGCAACTAAGCACCACACAGCTGCTCACTCACTCCCCCCCGGTGGGATGAGGGAGAGAATCAGAAGAGTAAAAGTGAGAAAACTCGTGGGTTGAGATGAAGACAGTTTAACAGGTAAAGCAAAAGCCGTGCACACAAGCAAAGCAAAACAAGGAATTCATCCACTACCTCCCATGGGCAGGCAAGTGTTCAGCCATCTACAGGAAAGCAGGGCTCCATTGCGCCTGACAGTTACTTGGGAAGACAAATGCCATCATTCCGAATGTCCCTCCCTTCCTTCTTCTTCCCCCAGCCTTATATACTGAGCATGATGCCATATGGTGTGGAATATCCCTTTGGTCAGTTGGGGTCAGCTGTCCCAGCTGTGTCCCCTCCCAGCTTCTTGTGCCCCCCCAGCCTACTCGGTGGTGGGGTGGGGTGAGAAGCAGAAAAGGCCTTGACTGTGTAAGGACTGCTCAGCAGTAACAAATATCCCTGTGTTATCAACACTAGTTTTAACACAAATCCAAAACATAGCCCCATGCAGGCTGCTATGAAGAAAATTAACTATACCCCAGCCAAAACCAGCACACCAAGTAATATCCATTTTGGGACATATGAGGTAGCTGGCAACCAGATGCAACTCTCATTTCAATAGTGACTTGTCTTCCAGGAAAAGATGACTGCTATACTGAATTACTCAGCTTGCAATAAAATCCTTTGAAAGATAAGATGGCAGAGTTTTCACAAAACCAAGGCTGTCAATGGCAAGAAGAAAAATAGGAAATGAACTTGACCAGTAGGTAGGATAAGTCAGTGTCACACAATGCAAGAAGACGTATTTCACAGAACTTCTGCCTTATCTGATGCAGTGCTTAAAATACTTGGTATAAGGAGCCAGTGTATTGGAAAGATGACTTGCAATTGAAGTGTGTGAATGCAGTCATAGATAAAAGTATCTCCATGGCTCCAGGAGTGTTCTTATTTGTCTGAAAAATAAAGACATATTAGGTACCTGTGCTCAGCAGATATTTCTCCTTGTGTTTCTCCCTTCTGTCTATAACATGGGGATAATGCCATCCATTCATTTCACAGAGGATGCATAAAGGCAAAAAGATTTCTGAAGCTTTCACATGACTGTTGTTCAGTAGAGCTGGCTGGGGCCACACTGTGTACAGTTAGGGTGAAAAAATATTGACGACTGCTCACTCTGCGAGTTTCCCAGTAGCACACTGAATAAAGCAGAGACACCACATATTAATGGCAACACTGCGGTTAGAGACCACACCATAGTGCTACAAATGACTCTGCAATTTGCTCCTTATTCTTAATATGCAAGCCTTCATTCTTGTATTTCCTAACTTTTGGGTGCTTGACTTTGTTACCTTAAGAGTTCCTGTAACCGTTGTGTTTACAAAGTCTATAAAGCATTATGTTACAATGGTATGCCATACTGTTAATTGTATTGTAAATAAAGCTGACCATGTTCCCACCTCCGAAAACACACCCACACCCAGCACTTGTTATTAAAAGGAAATAAGAACATTTACCAAAATGACACTAGGTTAGTTATCTGCCTTAGGCTTTTCATTATATTTGACTTAATAAAATGGAGTACTTATCACTGCACCAACTTCTGTACTGCACAATACACATAACACGAAGTAACTGAACTGTAATATCATTCAATAGGAAAGAACAAGTGCATCTAAGCACATAATTTAATGGATTTTTCTCTTGCTCTTTGCTATAACCAGGACAATATTATATATCAGTCTTACTGGAACAGTTTGGAAAAATTACAGTATACTGTACCTGTACAGTCTACATGTACATGTCTCCATCTAGTGGTTGGTCCCAGTTCATAACTTTTCTCCTAAAGGGCTCAATTTGAAGCAATACAGGTGCGTACTTTGATAATGCAAACCTCTACTATTTCCTCCTCCCGAGTCACCGTTGTCCAGGGAACAGAGGCAAGAGCATGGGAAATTAAGGCCCTTTGCCATAGTGCTGCTCACAATGGCACCAGCTGCCTCCTCAAGCAGGAGCTGTCTGCAGATCCACATCCATGCTCCTCAACACCTTTCATTATTCATGTTTCAGGTTTGCAATAGGAGGCCTTGCAAGAAGGTAGATGAAAGCTGGGGAGAAAGCGTCAGTGGACCTTGTACTAGCTACAGAAACATTACTATGGGTACCACAACTGTGAAAATATGGAGGCATGGCAAGAAAGTGGTGTGTGTGTTACCTGAGCAACGGCAATCTTGGGCAGGGGAATAGCTCTAAGGAGATTGTTGTAAATGCCCTCTGGTCTGAAGCAGACACCAGCATGTACAACAATGCCTATAAGTATTATGCAGTTCTCTTGTTATTATATAATTTATACATATACACATATATGTTCTACATGTAACTTTATAAATACATATAATTATATAAATAGAATATATATATTTATTATACACCTAAACCTACTTGGAATAAAAAGGACTTTCCAAGAGATAAGCAAGATAAAAAAAACAAAACTATTCTCAAATACTTTTTTGGGGGTTTTTGTGTTGGTTTTTGTTTTGTTAAGTTAAACCTGAAACATTGCCTAACACTACCCTGAAGCCAAACTAACCTGAGCTTCTCCAAGCCCTTAATCTGTCACACTTATAGCTCAATAAATAGTTACCAGATTAGTTCCTTCCATTTAGCCTGTTTGTTCATGTGTTTTCTTATTTAGCCCATTTCTAGATCTTCCTGTGATTATGAATAAACACACCATTATTATTGACCACCAAATGACATTTCTATTTCTCTCCTTGTCTCTAACTGCACTCCCATAAGTTGCCATTATTCTCCTAACAATTGCTAAATGATTGCCTCTCAGGAGGAATTCAGTACCTTTTATGGTCAACTCCACAGCTTGCATTTATTCTCTTTTGCTCAGAACCTGGCACACATTTCCTAATATATGAGGATGTTTTGAAAGATTTCTTTATTGCTGTTCTTGCAAGTTACATTACTGGCACTTCTGCTCAACCAGTAAAAGCTGTGTATCAGAATCCATAAAATCTAATCTAATACCTTGCTTGTGTGATCACAGTTGCAGATAAACAACCTAAATTTAATGTAATAGTTAAGATATCAAAAACATCACTCTACAACAGTTTAAAAAGAATCAGAATTGGTTAAAATTGATCTTTGCAAAGAATACCACAGGGTCAGATTCACCATGGCCACCTCCTGTGAGTGTTGTAGCCACCAAGAAACACTAATGGCAGGAGCATGTGTTAAACCATGTCCCACTCCTGAGCCAGCATTAACAGCTTTGAAATGTATCCTTGAATTTTAAGCTTCAGTTGCTACTATTAGAAGAAAAATATGTGAATGGGGAAATGGGAGTGGGAAGAGGTAGAGGTACTTCAGTTCATTATTTTCCCAGGAAGCTTGTACAAATGGAATTAAGAGCATGTCATGGTTTAACCCCAGCCAGCATCTAAGCACCACACAGCTGCTCACTCACTCCCCCCACCCAGTGGGATGGGGGAGAAAATCAGGAGCGTAAAAGTGAGAAAACTCATAGGTTGAGATAAAGACAGTTTAACAGGTAAAGCAAAAGCTGTGCACGCAAGCAAAGCAAAACAAGGAATTCTCTCACACTATCCAATACATCCTCATTAACCACCACCACCCTTCCCATCCTTTGATACAATACACAGATATCATTCCCTTAGTCTATGGACCACTCCTATAAAATGTCTTTAAAATGTCCATAAATGTCCATAAAATGTCCATTGAGTTCATTTATTCCATAACTTTGGGCTCCATCTGTTATGGTGGTCACTCAGGACAGGAGAGGTGGTGTGTTGCTTGGAGTTACTGGGCACCAAAGCCAACTCAGGTTGAGTCACTGCTGCACTTGCACTGCTTCTTGTAGGGCTTCTCCTCCATTGGTTCAGGTAGTTCCTGCTATAGTAATTCCTATAACATGCAACTCAAATCCCAGGTTACAACAGTTTAAAGGTATTTCCATTACAACCTCCACCCCTGGCCCCTTTGGGCCAGGTTATAGGGTTTAACATTGCAATGAACTCCTCCCCTTGCCCCTGCTCCAGCTTGGGCCTATCCACAGACTGCAGTCCCTTAGGGGTGTGCCTGCTCCAAGCGGAGCCTTAACTATGAGCCACAGTCTCTCCAGGGGTATACCTGCTGTGGCATAGACTTGCCCACTGCCACAGTCGCTTTGAGGTGCACCTGTTCCAGCATGGCCTTCTCCATGGGCCACAATGCCTTCAGAGATATTCCTGCTCTGGCATGGCCTTACCCACAGCCACAGTCTCTTCAGAGGTAAACCTGTGCCAACATGGTCTTACCCATGGCTGCAGTCCCTCCCAAGGTGTACCTGCTCTGTCATGGGCTTATCCATGGCCACACATTTTGAGGTGCTCCAGCATGACCTCAGGCACAGCCACTGATGCTTCAATGTGTACCTGCTGCAGCATAGACTTATCCTTGGACCACAGTCCCTTCAGAGGTATACCTGCTGCGGCACAGACACCATGGCCACAGATACTTTGAGATGCACTTGCTCTGGCATGAACTTATCCACAGCCACAGACACTTCGGGGTGTCCTGCTCCTGCATGGACTCATCCACAGGTCACAGTCCCTTCGACTCAAGTTCATACTGGAGTTCCAGCTGTCATGAATGAGTCATTTAGATAGCTCAAAAAAAAATCACCAAAGGTATTAGGCCTTTACCTCCTTTGGAGCCTATACCAAACTACTGCTAGTTTGGTTAACAGGTTGAGTGCATCTGTCACACTCCACCCCATGACTACAGTCAATCCACTTTATCGACTCAGAGTGGTAGTACAGTTACTCCTCTTGCCTCTTTGTCATAAATATGTGGCCATATTGACTGCCTCTTCATGTTCCAAGTTCCATTTCCATGGTTTTCCCTTTCATAAAAGTGAGTATAATGGGCAAGCAATGATAGAAAATCCAGGTACATGTTTCCTCCAGTATCCTAAAGTACCTATAAGTTGTTGTAATTCTTTCCTAGGTTGGGGCCTCTGTAACTGTTCTATTTTACTTTGGGTGTCTGGTGGGATTGCTGCACTACCTGCAATCCACCAAATACCTAAAAATTTTACTTCTCTACTCAGTCCTTGACATTTTTCAGGTGGAACTCCAACTTCTGCTTTATGTAGTGCTTGCCAGACTGCTGCTGCTGCTTCTCCCACCTTGTCAGGGGAGGTCCCTCCAATTAGGATATCATCTATATATTGGTACAGTTTCACATCTTGAGGGAGTGAGACTGTCTGTAAGAGTTCAGCAAGCACAGCATGAGCAATCATGGGTGAATATTTATACCCCTGTAGGAGTCTGTTAAAGGTGTATTGTATACCTTCCCAAGTAAAAGCAAATTTCTTTGTCCTCCTCCTGCAAGGGGATCATAAAGAGCATATCTTTCACATCTAGCACTGCCATCCATGGGTGTGCAGACACTTGTAGCATGGCTGTTAAAGTTGCAATATTAGGTACTGCAGCCATTAGCAGGGCTGTGTTGGCATTTAAGTGCTGATAATCAATTGTGAGATGCCATCTCCCATTTGGCTTTTGGACTGGCCAGACTGGTGAATTGTATAGGCAGTGAGTTCTGAAAATAATGTGCCATTTTTCCAAGTCTGCTATTACTTCAGAAATTCCGTTCCATGCTGCAGCAGAAATTGGGTATTGCAGTACATTAGTAACCTTTGAATCAGGGAGCACGGGGGCTGCGCGGAGTACACACACTGCAGCCTCCCAATTTCTGTCAGGGTTGGGTTAATGCTTGAACCGAAGGACCATACACTGCCATCAGGCACGCGCCAGGTCTGGCTGTTCAAAACATCGAAACCCAAAATATTTTCATTGTGGTCTTTGATTGCAAAGCGAGTAGACAACATGCGCTTCTTGCCCAGGAGCCATAAATTAACTTTCATTGTTTGGCAAATAGCGCTTGCTCCATTCACTCCAGTAATTTTAACTCTGCCATCCAGGTTGCATGCCAGCTTCTCAGCATTCTGTTGTGATAGTACTGAAATTTGTGCTCCCGTATCTATTAGAAATTTCACCAGTTGTTGTTGAGGGCCAACTGGAATCAGAATGTATTCTGCTTTAATGATGGGTCTAGCCTCGTATTCAGAGGAAAGAGGGAAACAAGGGGTCATCATTTCCCTCATCATAGTCATCAGGATCACCCCAAATATCACCGTCTCAATCCTCTGGGGACACTATTAGTTTCCTAATTTGCATGGGGTTAGGGGGATGTGGGGCCTGCATGAGCATCGTCTCTTTTTTTCTTCCACCTTTTGTGTTTTCTCCTTTTCTTCCTGTAATTTTCTGCAGCTGCTCAGTTTTCAAGGACAGTATTAATTCAGCTGCCTTTCTGCCTTCTATTTCTTCTTTTTGGTCTTGCTCCTTTTTATTGTTATTTTTCCTGTACTGATAAGCAGCTTCTAAACAGGTACCTAGCATTTTACAAATAATTCCTTCCCCTTTTCCATCCCTTATATACCCTCAGCCACTTTTAGCTGTTCTTTCACAGCTTCCCAATCATGCCAATTATCACAAGCCCATTCTTCTGGGAATCTGGGACTGGGACTCATTCCATGCTTCCGTAAGTAATCAGTGATACTACATGCCATCCTGCTGACTATGCCAATTTGTCCCGAATGAGTGATTTAGATAAAAAAAATCCCTGTCAAAGGTATTAGCAAAAGTGGTTTTAATGTGATTTATAAAAGTGCAATTTAAAGATCGATAGCAAGATTCACTCTTAATTACTGCATGGAAGAAACATACACAGGAAAATTGGGTTACACTCGAGTTCAAGTGGTTCACAGAGAGACCGGGGATACAAAGGGTGCAGAGGACCCTCTTGTTGAGTCACAAGGTTCAGAATAGACCCCCTTGCTTTCTAAACTCCTGATGGAGCTTAGGTGCAGCTAGGTCCAATCTTAGTCTCAGACTTGGACAATAGTTTATGTCTGAGGGATTATATATGCAAGATTTATCAATTCAGCATGCAATCAAAGTTACCAAGACAGAATCGATGTTACCATACTACAAGGTTATACACGATATCAGTCGCTTACCAAAGATCTGCCATTGGTAAAAGGTCTCTCTGCCTCAAGGAGCAACCTTGAGAGGTGTCCCAGCTCAAGGGGAGATCACCGCCATGCACCCACACTACCTAGCAGGGAGAGTTCAAAGGCGGCTCACCTTAGCTGTCATATTTATAAAGTGGTTGGCTCATAGTCAAATTACATGCAATAGGAAAGATATGCATGAGACTCCTTGTACCCACAACTTTCTTTGTTCCTTGATAAATGAGTCTTGGAAAAGCCACCCATTATTCACGTGTTAACTGCATAATTCGTGTTACAAGCTCATATGCATAGATACTCATTGTGTCACTCTGCTCCTTTGTGGGTTTTCAGAGAACAGATAGGGACCAGAGGAGTTCTTAGCCTGGTCACAGCTGAGGCCTTTACCTCCTTTGGAGCCTATACCAAACTACTGCTAGTGTGGTTAAGAGGTCAAGTGCATCCTGTCACCAGCCTGTCCAGTACAGCAGCACAGAAACAGCAGCAATGCCCTGGCCATCTGCCAGCCTAGGTGCATTGCCATTGCTGTTATCAAAGTGTTCCCAGGCACAGCAGCATATGATGATAAGCAGTACAGCAAGCAACAAAAGCAAAAAGCAGCCACTAACGAGCACTAGACTCTAATATACATACAGTAAGGCAAGCAAGCCCCATGGCAAGCACAGAAGCCTGCCAATTAATAGCTAAACAGCAGTAACACCTCTAAATTCGATCTAGCACATTCCCATCAAACCTGTCATTATCTCAAACCCTTCAAGCACCACGTTGGGTGCCAAAAAAGGACTGTGGTGGTTTAACCCCAGCTGGCAACTAAGCACCACACAGCTGCTCACTCACTCCCACCTAGTGGGATGGGGGAGAAAATCAGGAGAGTAAAAGTGAGAAAACTCATGGGTTGAGATAAAGACAGGTAAAGGTAATTACCTTTAATAGGTAAAGTAAAAGCCACGCACAAAAGCAAAGGAAAGCAAGGAATTCATCTACTACTTCCCATGGGCAGGCAGGTGTTCAGCCATCTCCCAGAAAGCAGGGCTCCATCACACCTAACAGTTACTTGGGAAGACAAATGCCATAATTCCGAATGTCCCTCCCTTCTTTCCCCAGCTTTATATGCTGAGCATGATACCATATGGCATGGAATATCCCTTTGGTCAGTTGGGGTCAGCTGTCCCAGCTGTGTCCCCTCCCAGCTTCTTGTGCACCTGGCAGAGCATGGGAAGCTGAAGAGTCCTTGATTTAGTATAAGCACTACTTAGCAACAATTAAAACATCCCTGTGTTATCAACACTGTTTCCAGCACAAATCCAAAACATTGCCCCATACTAGCTACTAGGAAGAAAATTAACTCTATCCCAGCAAAAGCCAGCACAGAGCACCTTTTAAACTGAAACTGCTGAAGTAAGATGGCCTAATGGCTCAGGCCTGTCTCCCTCTTCACTACATACTCTAACATGCACCCTCTGCATCAACAACACTTTCCTCCATTATGAGAGGATTCACAGGTGTGAATCATCCATGCAGAAAATACTCTCCCCCAAACACACTTTTTTTACAGGCTTAACTGTCTTTCCAGTTTAGCACTTTAAATGGAGCTTATTGTGGGACTACACTGGCACAATGGAAACAGCCAGAAGACAGGAGTGGGATTGCTTTTTCAGTGACTAGTGGCTCTCAGGATGCCTCTGCTGTGCTGAGAGGCCCAGCTGGAGAAGAGCACGGGTGTGTGGAAAGTTAGGTCCCTTTCCCTGTGGAGTTACCACCCTTGAGGACACTGGGACTTGCCAAATACTCATGCCTGCTGAAGCATCCCATGGCTCTAGCATTCACCTTGTCTTCATGACCACAGCCACCTCACCTTATTACACTTACAAACTGATCCAGCTCTATTTTTAAAACCAATTAGAGCCCCATTGCACTTACTGGAAGGCTGCTGGAGAACCTCTTAATTAAAAGTTACTTCTCAGCCAAACATCTATCCTTTACCAGAACACCCATTTGTTCTGAATTTAAATAGCTCTTTTTCTTCCCAGCAGAGCAAAACAAAAGCTGAAAAAGCAATCACTTTCTACAAGTGTATCAGAGGTCTAACAGTTGCACACTTTTAGTCTCTTTTTAATGGCAAGCCCCCCATTCACACTACTAGACCTTTTCTTTATCTGTTCCCATTTGATCTCATCTTCTGAAACAGTTCTGGGTAACCAGAATTGCAGTTGGCTTTTCTGAGGAGTGTCACTACAGTACTTTGCACAATAGCATTAATATTTCCTTTTCTCAGTTGGGAAAAAAAACCCCATCTTTTGATGCATCCTGAAGGATCACATTTATCTTATGGCTCTGTCTCAGTAGTGCCTGATAGTCATTCTGCGAAAGAGTACACAAAGTCCTCCCCTCCCTCAGCCACTTCCAGCTGATGAGCTTCACACTTAGAGCAGAAATCCCCATTGTTACTTTCAAAGGGCATGAATTTGCATTTTATACAACTGAATTACAATTTCATTGCCATTATTACAATCCTCAAGTTCATCTAGTTCTTCCTTTGTGGTATTTTCGTCCACCTTTGCACTGGGACACAGCCACATAAGCAATTCTCCTCTCCCCTACTGCTCAGGGAAAGGCCATGAATAACTAAATCTTTCAGTCTGTTGCTAGTCCGATAAATCTTTAATTCGTTTATAAAAATGGAAGAATTTCAACAGTAGAGAGGCACAATCAGAACTTTAGGACTTGGATAGCTATTTTTGTGTATAAACACACACAACTCAAAGGTCCTATACAACGGTCCTATAAAAAAAAAATCATGAAGTGATCCTGAGACTTGCTTTTACATTTAAGCACTCTTTATCTAACAATTGCAGATAGAGCTTTACATTTATGCCCTCCTTACTCAGATACAATCTTGCGTTATAACAAGTACTTTAGGACCAGATCCTTATCCACTTACACTTCTTGAATATTATTTTGTTCCAACAGTAATGCCATTATTCCAGAAAGTAAACAGCAAAAAAAAGCATCTTAATTATATTTATTGTATCTATCAATTAAATAGAAAATGACTGTTCTGACAGACCGATGTGATGGAGCAAAGCAGGACAAAATCAGGCTTGCCATTAGAAGACAGTACAAATCAGAAAGCGCCAAAGCTTGCAAACTCAGCTCTGTATTAACCAAAACACCTTGTAGGAGCCCTGTAATTAGGGTTGCTTTCTAGAATAACAGAAAACTTGCCTTCATTTGGCTTTTTGTTAAAATTAAGTTGTCAGTTGGTGTGAAAGTTCACACAGATTAAGTTTTTGTACCTTCTGGACTTTATAAGTTAGCTTTGCATGGGTGTTGTTCTTTGTTTTTTAACAAACACCAGAAAACCATTTTTAGCTTGAAACTTTAAGTTTGCATTTTTGCTTTAAAAAGACTTCTATGCCACCTTTTCAGTTTTCTAGGGAGACAGACCTTGAAAATAAACTGTACAAAAGGAAATTTTTCTTGAACAACAGAACTGGATATTGGAATATCTTTCACTGTTAATTATACCCTATCTTCTGTTTTTAAAGCTGCATGCATGAAATTAATTGTAATCAGCCTGTCTCCAAGATTCAGTTTCTGAAAGTGTCAGAAATAACAGACTCACCATTTCCTGCAAAAGTAGGTGACTTGCTGATTGGGAAAACTGCACCAAACTTCCTCCAGAGGGAAAACAAGGTGAGTTCAGACTATGGGATCTCCCATTTTCTTAGCTACTGTATAACTTGGCTGAATTTTCATAGAAGCATAGGGCTGGAAAAGACCTGCTGCATTACAGTCTAGTCCTTTGGATCTGTGGATAATCCTGAAACAGATGCCCACCTCGGAGGGCTCTGCAGAACACCTGGGCACATGGGACACCTCACACTCTGGTAATAGCGCATCAGACACATCCTGTGGGGTGACTGCCATGGCGAGCAGTGACCCAATGTGTTTTTCCAGTGTGGAGGGCTGTTTCTTGCCCTGTGAAGACCTCCTTTAGCAGGGAGGGCTGGAAGGGGGCCAGGCACCCTTCCGCAGGGGAACAGACTCAAGGGGTGTAAGTGGACTGCACACCTAAACCACAGCAACATAGCACTGGGAAAGCATCCCCATATCCCAGGCACCAGAGGAAGAAGGGACGAAACAAATGCTCCGCTAACTAATGACACTATTTATTAATAAAAAGTGCTTGATTTAACGGGGCAGAAATGTTAGTATGATCCAGTGTTAACACTTAAATAAGAACAGCTTCAGAAACTACATTTAAGAATTAAAGACCTCAGGGCCAAAATATGAATGAAGCAAAAGGAATGTGCCTTTATTGCTCCATTGTGGGGACAGCATAGCAATTCAAGCGGAAAAGAAAGCGAGAGGTGAGAACCATGGTGTTAGAAAATTATGGTTGGAAAACTAGAACAAAGACTAGTTAAGCTACATTAATGGAGGCAGGCATCAAGGATCTCCAAGCATGGGCCCAGCCTTTTATGTGATATACAGCCACTAGAGGTAAGGTAGAGGACTTCCATCTATTTTACAGAGCCAAACTAACATGGAATATATTCAGCCAGAAAACAGATCTTCTGTACTTAATAACTACTAAATTCCCAAACTAAGTTTGTACCCTGTCTCAAGGACTGCACCCTGTTGCTGTCATGCTACTAGCAACCTCCCGGACACCTGTTTAAGACAGTGCCACTAGCTGAATCATCCAATTGCAGTCTGCAACTCTTTCAATTCCTTCTTCAGGTACAGAACCAGCCTGGCTCTCTATTCAGCCATGCTGGGATAATACCACTTACTACCAGTTCTCAGCTGCATCTTCCCCAGGGTGCAAAGAACACGTTAAAGTTTGTCCTCCCTAACACGATGCCAAAAGCCACCGAGGGAGAGTCAAAAGCGACAAGCACTCAAAGCCACTGTGCAGTGCTGGCCATTCTCAGGCTGCAGGTTGTCCTGTAGATGTACAGCTGCCTCACAAAATCTGCTTTCTAAAAAATGAACACATGCATTGTGTGTCATATATTAACAGCATAACAAGTTGAAATATCCACTTCCAATTTTTAATGTATTAAATAAATTCAGCTACCTCCTCTTCAGAGGAGAGAGCTTAGGCCTGTAGGCCTACTTAACAGCTGGTTAAACACTACTTAACCTCACCGCACTGGCCAGCTACTTTTCATGTAAGCTGAATTTTGGCTAATAATATCCCAATTAAATAGCAGTCATTGTCATTCACTATCATTAGGCTAAATTGGTTTCCTGGGAGATGTCCCAATAAAGCAGCCATCCTGGTTAAATGCTTACCAGTTAAGTAAGATATGCACACAGAAAAGGGGTTTGTGAAAAAAGAAATCCAACTGTGTTTTACCCAATTCCATGTAGCTAATTTGCCAAGAATTTTAAAATTACATGCACCTCAACACAGAAACTTTGACTATTGGTTTTCAAATATACATATGTTTGTGTGTGCTCTACCAGGCAATAAGTAACATCTGTGCAAATCCCGTTTCTTTCTAAAGCCAGTATAGTATACAACAAAAACTTACATATTGTATTTCCTGTGAGAGGAAAAATAACAACATGCTCTAGGAACAAAAAATTAGAAGTGGGTCTGAAGTGCTCTGTGGGAGCAGGCTCAGAAGGCTAATTTAGGATTATCTGTGTTTAATAATAAACAAAGAGAAAAATGCTTTCAAGAGTACCTCATGGAAGCCTGAGTCTTCATTTCCAAATCTGGCATTTAAAAGAAAGTGTCTACCCAGAGCTGCAATAAGTTGGGCACCTAGGGCGAGACACAGCTCATTTAAACTTTAGCCATTTAAAAGATGTCTAACCTAACCCAGTTGTTGAGAATTTTTCCATTGTCAAAGAAAGGCACTTCCAGTCTCAATCATTGTCTCTGATAGGAACAATGAATAAATTTCTTCAGATACTGATTTATCTCTAATCTCCATAGTGTATGCCCATCCAAGTAAAGCATAGCATTTCCATTTTCTACTGTTAAACACCACAGAAGGTGCCCTGAAGGTCTGGCAGAACTGAGTATGTGCCTTTTGGCCTATAGTCTATATTTAGGATAGAGAAGAAACAAGTATCATTGAGAGCAACAAATCAAATCATTCACCTGTATTGAGCATGCAGTAAGTAACATAGGCTAAAATGGAAGAGCTATATATGAATCTCACAATGTCTAGGACAGAAGAACAGGCTTGATCATGTCAGATACAAAGCTGTAGATACAATGCCATGAAAAGGTACTAAAAAACAGCTTTAATACCAGAAAAAGATACAACTGTGTTAGAATGCTGTCTAGCTCACCCCATTTCCAAGCGAACATACACTGCTTCTTGGAAGATGGAAGATAACCTAGTAGAATAAGGCTTTGTAGGGTAACAGAACCATCCTGTTGTCTGTTTTTCACAGGGTGCAATTCTAGTCTGCACCATGGCTTGGACTTCATGTCAGAAACCAAACTGAGCCAGGTTTAAAGCAAAGTGAAGTACTAAGTACATCATATCATACCTTCCTCACACATAGTTCTTGGAGCAGCTGATTTAATTGGAGCAGAGACTGATACACATACAGTTTCTCCCTGCTATAAAAATTCAGCTGAGTATACAACACATCAGCTATGTCAACCAATGCCAAGGGCTGGGTGGCCCACAATCACAGATGCATGAAGCAATTCAGACCCCTCAGCACCTTTTTTGTGATCACGTTGCCTTAAAAATCCAAAGAGATTTAACCACTGCACAGTTAAATGATATTTATAAAAGTTTCATCAACAACCAGGAATAACAAGAAGGATTTATTCTAAAGAAAAGCTAAAATTTTAAGATTATTTAGTGTTTCTAGAGCCTGTGTGGTCTAAGCTTGAACTGGCTGCAGGACAGCTTCCATACGTGGGGCTACAAAAGCCTGTTCTAATGAAACCTCCAATCCTTTTTTCTTTAGTGACAAGAGTCAACAATGAGTAACACTATTTGCAAATGCTGACTGCGTAGAAATTAGAAAACAAGCAAGCATAGCATACTTTTAAAAAGTGGCATTCTGAAAGGGAGAATTAGGTGAAGCTGCGAGCTTTGTTTGAAAACTTCTGCCAAATAGGAAAAGCAGAATTTGTAAAGGCTGCTGCTGAGGTTAATGTATGGTTGGTTTTCTCTCAAGATAATGTAAGATCTGGGACAGTAACACACAGCAGGGACACAAGAGCTGAAGGGGCTGAGTTTAAAAAGTCTGATGCTGCCATATAGTGCAACGCTCTCACACTGCTGCTTTACTCTATGTTTCTTTCTATTTGCTTGCAGGTGCTAAGACCAAAAAGATAATATGCTCAAGCATAGGGTCTCAGCTGAACATCTCCAAATTGAACTACCAGCAGAAATTTTAATGAAAATAATTCTTCTTTTGTGCAAGAATACAACCGTCAACTACAGGTACATCAAAATCATGAATCACTATCCACAGTCCCTACAGTCTTGTAATTGATTTAAAGTCCATGAAGATTTTTTTCTAAAAGATACCTTCAATTTGTATCATATGTCAGTTGGTAAGCTTCCACTTTTTGAATGTATTCAGGTCCTACTTTCAAGCTCTACTCTGCTGTCAGGAATCTTAGGAACTTTCTTAAAGGGAAGTGCTGTTCATGTTGTTCTTAAGACAGAAGAGAATTTCCCTTACTCTGATGCCCTGTATCTTAACACATCTTTTGAAAGAGGTGGATTGCTTACTGATCTTTTTTCCCTACAAGCATAGCTAATATGAATCAAAATCATCACAATCATCACTTTGATCATTCTTACTGTCATCTGACCCCCAGGAGTGTATTAATACCCATCTCCCTTGCTTTGTTTCTCCTCCTTTTGTTCCCTGCATTTTGGTGTATTGTTTTCACTGTGCATGTCTCACTGCCCTCTGGTCAATGGAACTTGTTATAGACCTTGTCTTCACTCTGCTACACACCTGTAGATGACCTTATCTATTTATGTTGCAGTGCAAGTAACATGCCATATCCTGTCTGAGCTTTCACTCAGAGTAATTAATGCATGATAGCTACCCTGAGGTAAAAAACCCCACACTTTTCCTAGCAGTGAACCAGTTGTGTAACCAAGATACTACCACTTGACATGAGGAAAATTTGTTTTAAATATTTTATCCAACAATAAAGTAAAAACTGAATGGTAGCTCAAACACCAGTACCAAAAATCAATTCAAGTGCCCAAATGCCTACAATAAAAGTTACTAAATTCTTTTCACCTCCTAACCACAGATAAAATAGAAAAGGACAAAGCCTACTACTGTAGGCAGCTCTCCTGAAAGCCTACCTAGAATTTCCATCATTACCTTGAAGTTATTTTGAAGGAACCTAGCCCTCAAGTTATTGGACATTCCTGATTGCACTGAAGTTTTGATAGCAAAAACCTAATTATTCTGGACACAACTGCATTCAACATCTAATTTATATTTGTACAAGGTAAATTGCTAGTACTCTCACAATTCTTGAAGCTTAACAACTCAAGATCCCAGCTGGGTTAGTTAATAATTTTCTGAATCATACCTCCAAGAAAGGAAGGCATAGGTTACACAGTTGTGAACATTTTGAAAAATTAATACAGCCATTAACTAGAGAAACTCATCTCTCTGATGGAATTTTACTTTATACCAATCCAAGGTTCAATTACTAATTATTCTTCCCCCAAAGGCTTGGAAAACTATGTCATGCTACCTTTGGGATTACTACTGGTAAACAATCACTTTGAAGCATGAGTGATAGAAGTTTATACTACTTCTACCCAAAATGTATGAGTTTGAGCTCTGATGCTGCTGCCTGTATGCATGGCAATGGATAAGCCTGGGATCTGCACCTGCAATGCATAACTGAAATGGAGCTCAGCACAAGTACAACATGAAACAAAGTGCAAGATCAGGCCCAGTTTTTTTTAAATAGATAATTAAATCATGTTTTCAATTTGCTCTCTCCACCTTCCTGAAAGCTCCTGTTGCATTTAGCCATAGCTGTAAAAACATTTCATTTGTACTGCACATTTGGGGAAGGGAGGCAAGTTAAAGAAAGAAGAAATGCCAGGACGTTATAGGATGCTCTTAGCTTAGGGTTCTTAAGAGAAAACAGAATTTTCATGCTGCTGCAGCCCAGTAGCACCTGACAGCACCTTTCCCTTGCCTAATCTTTCTATCTGTTCACAACATCTTTATTATTATTTATGCCAGTGACATTGCTTAATTACTTGTTTCACAAAGATGTCTCTGCTGAACAGTAATAGTATTGATCTGCAGAGGTTTATTTCAATAGTACTATACATTGGAGGTGTATTAATGAGCACTGCTCTCTGCCTATTTGTTACATTCTGTTGGTATCTGTCTAATAATTTGTGCATCTTGAACATCCTATCAATACCAGAGGAGCACTGCAAGCTGCTCATGCAAATTTATGTACAAACTTCCATCCTACGTTTCATCAGCAATAACTGTATAATAGTTAAACGCCTGAATTTTTAAGCTCATTAGAATATTTTAAACGTGAAGTGACCTTTGGTATCGATTGCAGTTCCCTCTGGTGCTTGCTTTAAAAATAACTGAAAGGATTAATGAGTTTTTGTAGCTTTTATGTCAAGTTGGGTATTCCTAGTTGAATGGATCTTCTTTTCATGCCAACAATACAATTAAAACAAATTATGGTAATACATAGAAAATAATCAAGAGACTGACTTCAGTATTAATTTTTCTAGATATGGATATGTTTTATATGGATAGTAGGGACAAGATAGAAATTGTGGGGAAGAGAGAGAAAGTTAAGACAAATCAACTTGCAAGTACCAAAACCACTACAGACATTCGGGGCAATAGCAAGTATCATATATAGAAAACAGTCATAAGGTCTATTTACTGCCTGGCTTCAGTTATTGCATGCCTCAGACTCATGTCACTGGGAATGAGCACTGGGTTTTATCAAGACTGTCGGATGTCCACCACCCATTTTGCTTTCATTGCACTTTAATTATCAAATATTGTGCTTGCACATGACAGAAATGAGCACTTTAAACCTGTTTGCTGCTTAACGTTTACACACATCTTTAGCGAAAAGACTAAGGGTCACATTCCCATTTTAGGATTGATACCTGTTTTATAATCTCATGTCACTCTTTCAGCACCTTTTCCTTTCCTCCTCCTACAAGCCCAGATTGAACATATTCTGATTCTGCATTCTATGTGAAGTTAAACGTAAGCAGAGTACGCGACACTTCCGTGACATTTTACTCCTCTTTCTTCCTTAGGCAAAGATCATCCCTGTGCAAAGGGTCAACATAAGGCTTGTTCAGCTGCTACTAATATGAAACTTAAGTATTCAGTCTCTGCACAAAAAGAATTTCAGCCAAAGTGTATATAACATAGACATAATTTAAATTACCCTGCATCTAACAGGCTTAAATACACCATTACTTTACCTACAGCTTTATAGAATACAAGATATCAGCTGAGCTGGACTACCTATTCAGGGGCACACTTTTAATCCACAGAAAAATAGGGTCATAAAAATGATCTTAAATTCATTCAGCAGAAAATAAACATTTAAGTTGCTGGCTTAAAACACAAAGCATCACGGACACACAATTTCGTCAGATCTCAAAGTCATTTACTCCAGAGAAAGATGTTGCAATGTGCTTTTAAAACACTAGCAAACATGGTGGCTCTGTTGAACCATTTAAGCACAGTTCTCATTCTGTGTGCCTTTCACATGACACAGGCAAGCACAAAAAAAAAAAAAAAAAAAATCTTCAAATAGCCAGCCTGTGTTTGCCTTTATTCAGAACACAGAGGAAACAAATGTTAGCATAAACAGTAAAAGAGTTGGGTAGAGAGTGTGATTTTCTGGCTTCATCATTACCTACATAAAAATGAAAGCTATCAGGAAAGGGTTCTTTAAAGGAAAATCTATGCAGTATTAACTTTTGCAGCAGCAGCCAGAATTTACAGTAGACATTTTAAGAGCTTTAACTTTAGTCAGCAACTTACAAATCATGATTAGCATTTCACGTTAACTGTTGGTGGGTAAAGAAGAAAACTTTAGGAAAAATAACCCAAGCTACATTTTGTTGAACAACAATCTGAACGCTCTCCCCCTGCAGCCCCCCATTAGTTTTTAGCAGCTTGGAATAACATTGAACATTTCCAAGTCCTAAATGCCTTTTGTGAATGCTAGCAACATCAAGGTCCACATTCATCCCAGATACAGCTGCAGAGTTGCACCAGAATGTGAATGTGACCAATCACGGGAACCCAGTAATGTGTGTTACATGGAGAATATCATCACTGTTCACTTGCACCAAGTGAACTTTTTACTCTAAAAAGTCTCTGCAAGTCAAATAGATGTTAACATAATAAAAACATTGTCTTGTGCTCAGCAAGAGCAAAGTAGCAATGTACGCTATTAGACCTTAATGCTACATAACGTTCAGGAATTCCACAGGGAAACATGAGGTTTACATCAGTGCAACATATCCTGCTGAAGAGAAGGTTTAGCCAGCTAAAAGAAAGTAACAGAACATCATATTTCACACTAATAGGATGTGATTTTGATTTCCCATTGAGGGTCTCTAATGCAATACTGAGTTCATATTGCATTAAGCAACATCTTACCTTACAGCATTTGCAATACAAAAACATATTTGTTCCTCTCATCTCTTAGGCACATCTGAAGATTACACTGCATTATGCTCAGAATAAGAATATGTACTGTTGGCCATATTATTTATGGATATTTCATTTATGCTATCATTTGTCCCATCAAAACCATATCTACAATATTACATATGTACCCGTTACATAGATAACAATAGAACAGTTTAAACCACCATGGTTTTAATTCAAAATGGTTCATATATGAAACAATTTCTTTTTCTAGTTCCAAATCAAGAGAGAAATCAGTTTTACCAGACTGCTATCTAAAAAACTTCTAAACATGCATTACTTAATACAACATCTTAGGCCAGCAGAAGTTAATTTATCATTTTTTTCATTATATTTCTATTGTAGCAGTAATCAAGGATCCTTCTTTTTGAAGAATTAACACACACATCCCTCAAACACTGCCCTCCAGAAGATGCCATGCAGAATACACAAATGCAACAGAGGGTGTGAAGCAACAACAGGATAGCAGATGGAGGTGTGACTGCAGAAATCAGTAGCCTTAGGGTTCCTTCTACACACACCTGATCACATATGTTACTATAAAGACTCTTCAGATTGCAGCAACTGAATAACATTGTGACTAATACCTGGGATTTCATGTATAAACACTGATAAGTTATGTCTTTATAAATACAGGAATGCTCATTTTTGTAGGTTTTTTTTTTTTTTTAAAAGAGAAGCAATGCATTGATCTTTCCCCTTGAAAATAATATTTTGTGCTGTTGAGTTTTCCATACTACTTTTTTCTTTAGCACATATATTAGCCCCAGAACTACTGATAGATGCCAGAATACAATATTCATGTTCTCTTCTCAGAATACTGCTCACACCAGTGTAGACAGAGCCGGTGTTTATAGTCGATAAATAGAAGTAAAAATACTGCTGGAAGAGTTCCCATTTCAGATAGGAACTTTTGTCTCAAAATTTTAGAATCAGTCCTGTATCATCTACGCCACTCTGAAACTTATCACGTGCCAAGTATCAACTTCTCTCTGCCAGCATAAACCTGTTTAAAAAGCATCAACAGGTCTAGCACTGGCTACTTTAATAGAAGTATCATCATGTACACATACCCACTTTGGGTTAAATTAGTACTAACAGGCTATCCTGTGTCAAGATGGAATCACACCCTGTCTTTCCACTGTCCACCATTTTAATAGCATAGAGGATTCCAACATGAGAATACAACAGCAACTTAATATTATAATGACTAATCAAAATATGTTCCCTTGAATGATTTTTTTCAAGCTTACATTTGACTTTGTTTGGAGGCTCTTAAACTTAGCCACTTCCTGTTCCTCTAGACTAAATCTGAGCAGGAAAATATTGTAGATGAACTTTTAATGACCCTATGACACATATCTTTCTGTATTTCTGACCTCTCAAAGTGCATCAGTTTTATGACACTACTAGTAATGTCTTATACAAGTTGTAGGTAAGAGACTGGTGCATTGAAGTTCTGTCCCCTTCCCTTTGTTGATCCACAAAAGAATTTACAAACCTTTAAACCAGGAATCCAGTATCTTCTTCCTTGGGTGGAAGTGGCTTAAGCTTCTTGAACCAGGAGTTCTAGGCATGATCCCTCCACTGGACAACATACCTGGGGTTATTGCATTGACTCCCAATTTTGAAAGTGGTTCTGCATTTAATATCATGTTCAATACATCCTGCTCTTAGCAAAAGCAAAGAGAGAACAGTGGATAGAAGAGAGTTGGCACATATAGGTGGAAATCTCTGCAGAGAGGCTAAACTTTCTAGCAGGGATGCTTGTCTAACTGCACAGGTACTAGGGACCTAAAAAAGCTAACAGGGAGGATCAGGAAGAAAGGATATGGCAGAAAAACAGTTCTGCATGCGTCCCATAACACTTTAATGTAACTCCAGATATCCGCAAAACTAAATATACCTGTTGTGAAATGTATCACATAACTTTTCAAAGTACAAGTGGCAGAGAAACCTGTGTTTTATTCATGCCTGATTTTCTGTGTTCACCCCAAAATAGAACACTATGGTGAACTTGGTGACTGCATACAATTTTATCACAATTGAGGATTTTCTTACAAGTATTTTTGATCCTTTGTTTTTAATAGAATAAAAGAATTAAAATAATTTTCAGCAAAAAAAGCAATTCATTTTCTAGCTTAATGCAAGAGCTTAATAGGCCTTGACTGAACAAAGGTATAGGGTGGAGAACTGAAATAGGGAAAACGTGCAAGATTTTCCCATTTATATTGCAACCTCCATCATTTAAAAAACAGCAGGTTCCTATATACGTTAGCATGGGAGGCTTACCAAAATGGAAGCAGGATTGGAAGTACTGTCTGAAGACTTATGTAACATCTAAATAGACCATAAACAACTACTTTGTCTTTTTCACACTTTGCAGCTTTACACTTTGCCTTTACAATGAGAACCGATGGTAGCAAATAGGTACCTTGCATCTCTAGGCAGCAAGGGTAAAGCAGCAACCTACTCTTCATCATTTACAGTAACACCAACATTTCCCATTTTGTATCTTAGCTGCCAAGAAAGAAGCTAATTCTCTAGTTTGATTTTTTCCAGAAAAAAGTCAGTTATACTAAATATAAGGAAGTACTACAACAAGAAATATCTAGAGTTTTTTGTAATCACATAATAAAAAAAGTAAAATAAATTTACTCTTGAAGATTTTGGCATATATTAAGCCTCTTTTCTTTCTTCCTTTAGCACAGTTCTTCAAAAATGAAAGCAGTATGAAGATGCATCTGGGCAACAATTCAATAGAAGAACAGTGTTTATTACAACTTCTATAAAATCAAAGGACTTTGTTATCTCTTCAATAACATCAATAATTACACTAACAGAATAACTAACAGAATAACATATTAAATGTGGAGGTTAATTAGAAGTGCGCCTTCAAAGACTGTATACACAATTTGTGCAATTTGTTTTCCTGTTGTAGTCTGTGCAGACTTTTCCTGAAATGTCTCTGTGAACAGCAAAAATTTTCTCCTAATATAAAACAAAAATGCACATCCCTTGGGCTCCACAAACTTGTTTATGTATTCTAGTAGCCTTGCAGTAGCCCAGTTCTTAGAGATGCTTGTGGCAGCCAGTTTTAGCTCTAGAATATTCCAAAAAGACTGCAAGCTTCAGAGAAGAGTCATTCTGTCCTGCTGTTGGACATGCGAGCTAGTGGAAAGAGATTTAAAAAAACTATTTACACTTTGCATCCCTTAACATTTTTTAAGGCATTGGAACGCTAATTTAAACTGGGGAGTCAAGAACACAAAAAAGCCAAGGAAGGCATTATGAAGAGAACAAAAGGCCTCCACAATTTTTTCCATTGTTTTGCTAAAATGTTACTGAAAATGTCCAAGTGGTAAACTCTCCACAGGCATTCCTATAAAACTGGCACACGTTACTAGAATACAAGACTATCTAATATACAAACACTGTATGATACTTTCTGGTTTTCATTACTCCTATATCACCTATAAGTAGATTTTTTTTTTTTTTCAAGAAAGCAAGATAACAGTATTGAGTTTATTTTTCTGATGCAACAAGGTGAACTACCTGAAGGGCTGAGTTGTACCTGAAGAGTTGAATCAAGATGAATTATACACTTAACAGTTCTATATTTGAAGTATTAAATTGTTTCTTTATTTCAAATTAATCTTTGTCTAAATGTTACCATTGTTTCCTTTGCTGGCATATTAGTGCACCTTACATGCAACAAAGCAAATGAATTTAGCGGCCAGAAAATCATTCTTGCACAGAATTTATAAACACCCACCTGCCAAACAAGACAAAATAGGAGGAATAATAATTTCTCATAAGAGACCATAAAACCGAAAAAGGAAATGTAAGTCCAAGTGGATGTAATTCAACATAAGCATGACATTCCTTGTTCATGATGAGCCAGGTGTTACTCTCTCAAGGGTTTTCTTGCTGTTTATTTCTTTTACTTAATGTACCTGATGTTAGAAGCTAGAAAAGGCTGCCTATCAGTACTGCCTTAATTGAGTTTTAAAGTGTTACTCAAGATTATCTCGAGCAGTGAGTTTTCAGTCCAGCACAGAGGAAAAGTGGTCCTGTGTCCAAGTATACATTCAGATCTCAGAAGTGAGGACTTCAGGCATTTTTTACTCATTGTCTGTGATACCCAGAACAAGCAACAAAACCCCACAACCTGCCAACTTGTGCCTCTATACTAAATGTTAATGAAAATTTCCTTCCGTCACAGGGATACTGGGAAGAAAATACGTGACAAGAAGATTAGCAAGTATCCTCAGTTGGCAGTGGGCAAAGGGAGGGCATCACAGAGACAATGGGGGGCCCAAGATGATAGTGCTATGAGACAAGCCAGGAACAAAGAGGAGGGCAGATGCCCAGGAAAGTCAGACTTGGGACAGGGAGAGTCTCCTCACTGCTGTAGTTGCTGACCCACACGCTCTTGGCCCATTCCCAGGGGCAGTCACTAGCCCAAGTCGCCAGGGCTTTCAGAGGCAGAGAAAGCAGAGCTATCCTTCTGCTAGACAGCAAATTTCCAATTTAAAATACAGATCATGTATTTTTAGATTAGAGCTTTGAGCTGACACCACATTAACATTCTCAGCCTGCAGTTAGTTCAAAGTGATAACACCTGAGATCAAACTTATGTAAAACACAGTGATTAAAGTCTAGAGCTTAAATCACTTAAAACAGTTTACCTATGAAAGATCAATACCTTCTGTATTTTGATTTTATTTGTTTGTCTTCACATTACTTGGAAAAAAAATGGTTTATATCTTATCAGTGCACCTTGGCTAATTTTACAGCTTGTGGTTTTTTTTTTTGATAACACCTTGTATTACTATCACAGGTCAAAAGGTAAAGTCTCCTTGCTGCAACTTATCTTTCAGTAACATAAATCAGTACCTATGCTGATGTGAAAACTGGGAAATATGCTGCCAAAAGGGACTGGAATGACGCATAGCTCTAGCTGGATGTGGGAAGGAAATCTGTTAACAACTTAAGATTTCACACCAACCCATGTAAACCCACAAATTTCACATGAGTGCATATAGATATATACACAAACACAATTGCAAACTTCTTCCTGGCAGGTATAAGGAAAGATGCAACATTCAATGATAACACAATGGTCATTTTGAGGTTCTAAACACACAGTTTTAATTAGATCAAAACAAAGCAAAGTAAGCACACATTTCTAGAGCTACCAACTGTACCACTCAGTACTCCAAACATGAGCACTTGCCATGTGAACTTTGTATGGATGCACTGAATTTTACGATCTATTTTGCTTATTACACAATTAAATGTTACCAGATTCCCACATGATAATACCAAAAAATAACTCTACACCACTAAGTTAAGACACTGACAGAGCTATATTACAGTGTTAGAACTGTTTAGTATCCCCAGGTGACAAAAGTCAATTAATATATGGATGAGTATTTAGTGCCTTTCAAGTGAAGCTTTTACCAATTAGAAACCCACTTTCATTATTTCTTTCTGTGCAGTTTAATTAAAAAAAAGAGATGGTTTCCAAATCAACTTTAACACAAAAACAACTGAAATACAAATGTGCCTAGATGAACCAACTGCCTATGAAATAAGTGTGCATCTTTATTCCAGAAAAACTAGATAATCTATTATAATAGCAAGGACAGAAGCTATGATCTTTCCTTTAGAGGAGGAAAGGGAGAGGTTCAAAATAAAAATATTTTGTTGTGTAAACATACAGAAACACACACCAAGCAGGTTTTGTTCCAAAACAGTATTACGGGGGGGGGGGGGCTGAATTCTATAATTGCATATAACCTGCATATAACAGAATTGCATAAACCTGAAGTATTGCCTAGAAAGGCATGATATTAATTTATCCCTTTGGGACTGCTCAAATAAGCTTGTTGTGGCACTTTTTTTGCTAAAACTTTCATTCTTCTTTTTGGTGATGGGCACGCCCTAGCAAATTAGGTATCAGTGTTTCAATAATCATGTTATCTTTTCCCAAGTATTTGATGGAACTCACTGTCTGAAAATCTATTAATAAACCCCTACGCTTTAATTAAGGTATTACATTGTTAAATACTTGAAGAATTGCTTTAGCACCTTGTAAAAACTACGGCTATGTAATATAAAATATGTACCATTGGCATGACATCATGCTTAATTGAAGAAATAGTGTGAAAAACAAGATCAATGCAATACCGACTCGAAGTCTAGTGCTGGATAGGAATAAATGAACAAATGCAACTTTGGGAAAAAAAACTCTTATTCTGCAAATAAATATCTAGACACTACAGAGGATCACAGCATGAACATTAGTCAACTATTTGCAAAAAGGCATATATTTCAAGGGAAATATAGGAACAGGAATAGATAGCCTGCAAGAAAAAGAAATCAGTGTATGACTATGGCTTTAACTATTGCACTGTTGAGCCAGATGCACGCACCATACATCCATCGATCTGAACAGGTACTGCCAGACAGTCCCCTGGCTGAAAAAAAAGGAGCACCAGAAGGGTTCATCAGGGCCTGAGACATCCATAAAATTACACCTGGCATGGGACTAAATGTGCAGGAGGAACACAGGGAGCTTTCTTAAACTTTTGTCAGGTGCCAGGATAACAGAAGCAGCATCAGCACCCATCACAAGTGACTGAGGGAGCAGAGAAAGGTCATATGTGAAGTTAGACGGACTGCAACTTCTCTTCTAGAGAAATCCCACATCTCACTTCTGAGTAATCCCAGGTTACCTTAAATCTTGGCAGCAGCTCTAAGCTTTTTCTTCCACAAATCAGAAATCTTGCCACATGTCACCTTCCAGAACATGTGGGGAGAACTTATTATGGCTAGTTAATTTTCTTAGCAGACATCTACTGAGAAAGCCTCTAGGTGAAGTTATTCTCATCTGTCATAAAAGTGTTTCTCATAGCCCCTAACTTCCTTACCCAGAAGTCAGCAACCTTCTTTGAAACCCACGTCTGAACTGAATTACAACAAATTTGAGTAAAGTTCTAAAGTCAGTGACCTTCTGGAAAACGAAACATTGTTTCCCATCCATTCAATGTCCCTGCCATCTGAAATGTCTTGCTGTTCCAGTAACTCTTTTCTTTCTGCAAAATCTTCTTAGCTTTTTATCTGTCTACACCTGAGAAGATAAAATACAGCTATAATAGCAAGTTTTTGCCTTTGCAGACAGCCTACAAAAGCTAGAATTATTTTGCCAGGTCCCCAGTGGAGAAAGAGATACTGCCAAAAAATTCTTTTTGGCAGTATATCTGTACCTTGCTTAGGATTTTTGTTGGCCTAGAAAATTGACTAGGTATGTAAGGAGGATTTTTTTTTTTAAACCTGACTCTGAAACAGGTACACTGGAAAAGCTTTAAAGTACAGATATATCCCAATTGCAGCATCTAATTAACAACATGAAGTGTGGCACAACAATGCTGTTAATTATAAGTTACATCATCATCTGTTTCAATGCTCAAAATCTTTACAAACTACAGGATGTTGCTTCCTCAAATTAAACCTCAGGAGAAGTATTTCAGTATCAACTGTACATGTTGCTTTAGAATATCTGAATGTCAGATATATTGAATCTGAATACCAGCAAAATTTCACCTCAAATTCCTTTTAGTCCACTCACAGGAAGGTGACAGGTAAGGACTCTGAATGAAGAGCCTATGTAACATAATTGGCACATTGCCAAGATGAAAAGCAAAAGACCAGGTAGCTATGCTGCAATATCACTGTCATACACTCTTTGTTGCAGTGCCAGAGATGTTTTAAAGGGAGATTTGGCTTTTTGAACACCTTTAATAGGCTTCCTCAGAGTTTTAATTAGTAAGAGATCCAAGCAGTAGCTGACAGCTGGCAGAATCTCCTGTTGTGAGTTAAAGTCAACCTAATTAAGATTCTGGAAGAAAAACATATTCCTCCCAACACCCTTAATCAGTCAGGCTTGGTTAGAAATGCAATATGGAACCTTTTGCCTTGACAACAGCATAACCTTGGAAATATGGCACTTCTAAACAATAATAATAATGGAGTGATTTCTTCATATGGAAATTTAGTAAAACTCCTACTAAATCTCTGAAATGCATTCTCCACCTTCCCCTTAATAAATGTTAATAAAGTTTAGCATTATTTGTCATACTTAAGATTTGGCATTTTATGACTGAGACATTTTGTGCTAGTGGAGTCACAGACAGTGACATATAAGTTGCCCCTAAGAGGTGACTCAACTTTTTTTCCCTGGCACTTGTAAGGATATCTAGCTATTTACAGCCTGAGTGGAAATGCAACTAGAACATTCACGTTGACCCAGATATACATAGGCAAAGGGAGATTTGTCTTAATCACAAGCCAAGGGCTGTCTTGTCAGCTCAGGTTCAGTTGCCAGCCTGAGCCTCCAGGTGTCTGCACTCCTTGTGCTCTGCTCTGTCTGGAGAGAGAGAGCTCTCAGGGTGGAGAAATTCTGCCATTCAAACTTTGCCTCTGAAGCAGTAGAGCCATAACTTGCTCAAACTTTGGGGTTCTGCAAGCTTAATCCAAGCTTTGATGCAGCTACCAAAACTCTGTCTACTGTTCACTTTTTTTTAAGCACACAAGATGCATTTTAGTTACAAACCCCAGCTTCAGATTCTCCTTTATGTTTACCTAAAATTATTACTGCCTACAACCAGTTCCTAGCACCTGGCCCACTCCTGGTATGACAGACTGCAGACAGCTGAAGATACCCAATTAATACAGTCTGGAAAAAAACCTGAAAAACAAACAACCCAGCACAGACTACTGTTTAAGAGTAAGGATTGCCTTGAGGATCAATACAACTCCCAGCAAACCCAAGCACCACAGCAGACGTGAAGACAGATTTGAACAGAAACCTCAATTAGAATTACAGTATAAAGTCTCCACTGCCTTTTTTCCTTCCACTGCCTTTTTCTACCATGTACTCACTCACACCTCAGCAATGACTTAATACTTATACTGACTTTCTACTCATTCTGCACATGGCCCGGTTCTCCGCTGCCATATACAATATACAATCATTTATCTCTCTGCAAATGTAATAAGATTGCAACCATTCTAGTCATCACATTTTATAGTCCTTTTAGGCAGTTGTAAATGACTGCAGAAGGTACAAGACAGTCAGGAATCAGGCCTACAGTACTTAGAGTGATTACAATGAATATGACAATAATCCCTCTCTTTGTAAAACAAAATCCTGGGAAATGTGTATACACTGAGGTTAAAGCCTCTTGGAGCAGCTGCTAAGATGCTGCTTAGACTACTCAATTATACTATTAAACCAGCAGCAACCACACAGGTGATTTGATTCTCTGTACAGAAGCTATGCAGTACAAAGAACAAGATGCTGATTTTAATAGCAGATCTAAGGCAGCCCAGCCAGCACAAGCTGCAACCACTCCGAAAGAAGCTGCACCAGTAAACTCTTCTTTCTGTTCCTCCAGTCACACCTGAATAATCTAAACAACAAATGTAATTGTGGCAGCTAACATACCAGACCTACCAGCTGGCTCATGAGACATAGGGAGCCCTGAGAAAAAGCACTGGGATCAAGTGTTCAGCATACTGCCATTTTGTACTATCATAAAACCAGCAACAAAGATATCCTTGAAGTACATGACAGTATTATGAATATTAATACTTAAAATTGGCTCAGTCTTATTTATCTTTTGGATAGTGCTTTCATACCTGCAGGATATACCTCTCCTAGCAAAGACCAGGGAAGAGCTGCCTTTTACTCATGATATATTGCTCTTTAGAAATTCAGATGGGTAGCTACAGGGCCATGGCTAGGAAAGCTGCATTTCCTTTAAGCTACCGTATTCTATAGACAGGCAGTCTCCTTGTTTTTTACTTTCAGCATTACATGTCCCCCTTCTTAAGTCAGCTAATTTTACTTCTGCCTTTTTCACTTCAGCTCAATATCCAAGTTACAGTTCCAAGTCCAGTGCAGTTAACATCTTATTCTCCATCTTTCCATCACTGTGTTTTCCTCTGCAAATCCACAGCGCACAATTTATTTCCATTACCAGGACACCTTCCTTGACTTAAGCTGCTGTGGCATTCACACCAGGTACACAGTTACAGCACTTCTACCTCCGTCCTTGCCTCTGCTGTCAGCCATCAGGCAGTAATGGCCATCCTCCCAGCATCAGCCCCTTTCCCTCCTCCCTCTTCTGCCCACAGACTGCTCCCATTTTCTCTGAGCCCTGAATATCATCTCCCAGACTGAGCTTTCCACCACCTCGTCTTTCAAGGACTTTACCTGCACCTCCACAAATGCTCCCAACTAGTACATGCATCTTCTTTTAGAATCAACAAAGCAAAGACCAAAATTTAAAAGATGACTTACTGAAGATAATGCAAGAGGACACATGCATAAAAATGTAACAGTCAGTTATCCATTTCTTGATTAAAAACTATTTTTATACTGATACAACATTCACTGACTTAAGAAAGTTACCCTTGATTTAATAACATGTAAGGAAGGCCAAAAATCTTCTCTAACATTTTACCTCTTCTCTAGGGCATACCACCTAAAACCCCATACTTTTATAGACAAACAAATGAAAAAACAGCTAGGCTGGGCTTTTTTAGGGGGAAAAAAAAAGCAGCAAACTTGGAAGGAACCAAAAAGTCCTTCAGAAAATTTCATGCCTTAGGACATCAAATTAAAATAGATCAGTGAAACCCCACAAAACCAAACCAGACAAATGCAAACCTCAACAGCCCCCCCCCCCAAGGAGATTATTGCCCCCTCATTACTTCAAGAGGCCTCAGATCACCTTTTGATGAGGTAAATGAGGCAGAAATGAACATCACAAACCCCAAACTTTCAAAACCAGGTTATGAAACCAGTCAGATACCTTCTTGTTCAAGGGGTTCATCCCACTGCTTTTGGATCACTGCACGAGAGGAGTCCAGGAGCAGGGCTGCAGCGTGAGGGAGGGCAAGCAGGGACCTCACCAACCCACGTGCCTGCAGGGGCTGGCTGGCAGTGGTGACAGGCTCCCTCGAGGCTCAGGGGTCATCGAGCTGGGTCAGGTCCAAAACCAACCTTGGAAATCCAGAGGAAAGTCAAGGAGATCTGGAGAGAGGCTGCCCACAGCCCTGCTGGGAAGAGGTAGAGAGCCCTGGCCTGAGCTTAAATAGGACCAGGGCCTAGGTGGGGCTGGTCAGGCTCCTTAACGTCTGCCAAGGCCCACAGCACCCTCACAAAAATATGCTTATTTTACCAGGTGGGGTTAACACCTGTTACAAATGAGCAGATTGATTTCAGCAATAACATTTCAAAGCACAAAATCCTGCGTTAAATCCCCCCTAGGGCTCTTAACCAAGGAGCTTGCTGTTATCTTACAACTTTGTTTTTATTTATGGCTAAAAGGAATGTCAGAAATTGGGTACCCCTAAACTAAATCCTAATCTTCATCCAAAATGCATGCCAAAGACATCAGTTACACATTGCACCTTCTAAATTGACCTTATACACCAGGAGGGCTGCAGTAGCCTTGCTGGGGTAAGATAAACAGGCTTCCCCACTGCCTTTACAGGAACAGAAAAACTTGTGGGTGGCTTTACCTGTGGCTCACAAATGAGTCGACAGTGTGTTCAAAAGTACCTGCGGAGTTTTTCTATCACACAAAGCAAGAAACAAAGGAATTTGATAATTAAGGGCAAGATGTTAAGCTGGTGTGAAGTGCTTTAGCTCCCTGATTTAACTGGTGTGTTGAAGGGTTTGCATGAGCCAGGATTTGGCTCAGGGAATACTTCGTTGATGCCAACAACTTCACACACACATTTACATGTAAAAATATTAACTAGACGATTGGAACTGCAGCATTTAGGATTGTGATGTGAGATAAATCAAAGACAAAGAGGAGTCTGAAGTAAACCATTTTCTAATTTAAGCTTTTCCAGTGTAGAGAATCTCTCTCCCATCCCAATTTGTCATTTTTTGAATAGTACCAAAGATTTTCTCTCTTTTATAGGTTCTAGTTTGTTGAACTACTGGTCTACACAATTTGGTATCCTGCCAGAAAAAGTGGACAACAACTGATGCTTTAGAGGACTTTCTGCCCTGGTACATCTGCTTTGCTTCCATGAAGCAGCACAAAAGGTGAGGGTACGGCGTTAAACTTTTCCCAATCCCTGAGGCAATCAGGGTATTCCTTGGAGTATGAAATTTGATTACACTTATTATCTTAGCTTGCATAGCTCTGACTGTCCTTACTGCATATAAACTACTTCAATCCTGTTAGAGATCCTGCACAGCACTTGACTTAATAGCTTCCTCAGGCAGGGAATGCTACAGCTGGACTGTGCTACGTGAAAGTCCACTGACCCAAATGTCAAAATACTAGTTTTCATCACTAAGAGTTTACACCACAGGCCAAGGTAAAAGCACATGATAATGGGGCAGCTTGGGGAAGCTTCAACTGTCATTGTTAATGCAGCACCTGTTGTAGAAGTAAAATATCTTTATACTCCATCCTCAGTGGCTGTCAATGCAAGTCCTTTCATGGACACTCATTTTAACCTCAAAAATTGACAAATGATTTTATATTTGGCAGCAAGAGCGAAACAGTCAACGGAACCTAACTGAATAAGAAATCACAAAATACCTGAAACAAAGAACATGTTTTTAATTGCTTACTTCTCTCCCACCCTAACGTCTGTCTGTGATGGATGATGTCACAGAAGAATCCTGACTAAATTCTAAGTAAATTAGAATTAGCAGAAGTGGCACTACATTTATCTTTTTCAGTAATAGTTCTTTGTTTCTGTTTGGTGTCATCCTTTGGTTTTCTAGTTTACAGCATTATTCAGTGTGAGGGCTGAGATAAAAAGGCTAGAAGATTAATAGAGTAGAAGGAAGGGGCGAAGGCCAAGTGTTCTCATGACACGCAGATTAAGTGCATTAAGGAAACACTTTATGATCAAAATATGCCTTTCTCAATGACAAAATTTGCTAAATTACCCAGTGCAAGAAATGGTGCTTCTGAACATAGCATAGTTTGCTTTCATGTAACTGACAGAGGAACATGCACTAATAAGGAAAACTTGTTTTTTTCTTTCCACAAAGTGCCTTACCTTGTTGCTCATTAAAAAGGTGAGTGATAACAAAGTAAACCATTTAAGCAGTAGGGCATTTCAAAGTGCAGTGCAAAAGGAACCATGGCTGCTCAATGCTTTTGAAAAAGATGATAAATATGCTATTTGCTTTTGCAAGGTGTTCCAGAAAAAACCCCTTAGTCTTATGACAGTGGTTGTCCAGCAATATATAAATGCTCCCTCTGCCATCCCCTCGCCCTTTTCCCACCCGCAATAAATATATACCAGAATTACCTAGCTAATACTGGTAAATACTGTCTGGGAGAAAACACAACATACTGAGTCACTGAACACCACAATTATAGGAAGGTTCCATTGTTCACTACCCAATTAAGCCACATTCACTATGTTTGAGAACACAGCACTGACTCAGAGCATTGTAATTGTACTCAATGAGCATTGTAATTGTAAGCTCATTTATTCAGCAAATACATAGAGTGCTGCAACTTTCATTTGCTGTAGTACTACAAGAACACCTCAAATACAGGAATAATTATTTAACAAAAAGCATGCTGCCAAGGTTGAGAGAAATTAATTCGGAAACAAGTGGCATATTCATGAGTATGTTTCCTTTGCTATTTGTATGCCTCCAACACAATCCTAATAAGTACTTTTGAAGAAATAATTGACTTGGTCATTCAATCTGAACATGTATTTGAAGGTTATTAAACTCAGACACATGTCCAAAGAATTAATATATTAAAAGTTCAATTAAAATTGAAATACAAAATCAGTCTTCTAGTTGTAATACAGTCATGCCATCTCATGACAGTAAAACATAACAATGCTCACATCAGATACTGACACTGAACAATTCACCTCATTCTTAAACTTTTCTTTCTCTTTCGCCTCATTCCCAATTCAATTACCCACTTTTTGTTACAATTCTGAAAACCTGCTGTACTAACAATCTTACTTTTGTAAAGCTGCAAACCTCTCTGCGTGTGTATGTATGTGAGCATATACAAAATAAACATGCAGGTGATTCAAAACATGCCAGTAAAAGGAAAAAATGCTAGTAGCTGTAGGTAGTTTTGTTTACCTCTTTTTTTTTTTTTCCTTCTGTTTTGTTTACCCCAATCTTTCCTGAAATACTTGAGGACCCTAATCAAGGTTTCTTGGAAAAATTGCGCTAAGTACTTTGGCCTAGGCTTGGATCTGAAAACAAAAGAGCTGAAGATTGAAACAATACAAAAAAGCTCTGAACACATCCATATATGTATATTTTAATATAAATAATAGATGTTAGTGGTGCTAATTTGGAAAATCACTTGAGGTCTAGATTATATTTAAATATCAGACAACTTCATTATAAATTGAAGCTAATTTCTACTCACGTGCAGATGCTGACTGTTCTCTGGTAAAAGAAGAATTTAATTTAAGGTTTAATTCAATCTTAAACCTTAATTTAGTAGGACATCCAGTTTAAACCTACCCCACATTAATAACAGCTGTATAGTCAAAGTATCACAGGGAAACAGTGGTCTATAGCATGAGCTACCAATGTTACAGTTAGCACTATAAAAACCACAACAAAAATCACCCTCTATTTTGTAGATACAAAAGCCTTGACTTAGTTTTTGTAAAATCATATAAAATATGGTGAATTTTTATGAATATAAAATATCCACAGAAATACAATATATTGTCATGGTGACCAAGATCTATAGCTCAAGTTTATACCCTCTGAAAGATTTATGATCTAGTTAGATAGGTGAGGATTCATGGCAGTAAACTTGAGTCATCACAGTTGAAAAAGTGATGAATTGTCAGAAATGATAGATACAGCAAAATACTTCAGGTCCTGTTAATTCTCAGATTTCATCTTGTCATGGTTTAACCCCAGCTGACAACTAAGCACCACACAGCCGCTCACTCACCCCCACCCCCCCACAGTGGGATGCAGGAGAGAATTGGAAGACTAAAAGTGGGGTGAGATAAGAACAGTTTAATAATTAAAATATAATAACAACAACAACAATAATAACAAATTGTAATGAAAAGAAAAATAACAAAAAGAGAGAGAAATAAGACCCAAGACAGACAAGGGATGCAAATGAAAAACAATTGCTCACCACCAACCGACTGATGGCCAGCCTGTCCCTGAGCAGCGGGCCCCCCCAGCCAGCTTTCCCCTAGTTTCTATACTGACCATGACGCCATATGGTATGGAATGGCCCTTTGGCCAGTTTGGGTCAGCTGTCCTGGCTGTGCCCCCTCCCAGCTTCTTGTGTATCTCCAGCCTTCTCAGTCAGTAGAGCAGGAGAAGCTGAAAAGTCCTTGACCTAGTGTAGGCACTACTTAGCAACGACTAAAACATCAGTGTGTTATCAGCATTATTCTCTTCCTAAATCCAAAACACAGCACTATACCAGCTACTAGAAAGAAGGTTAACTCTATCCCAGCTGAAACCAGGACACATCTTAAGCATCAATAATTTCCACGTCTAAAAGCATAAATGCAATTAATTAAATCGCAATTAAAGAATGTTCTCTCTCATCACACCAGATTAGATCGCCTCAGACGGATTCTGTTCATATCCCTAATCCTAAAGAAAAGAATGGGAACTTTCAAACTGGGTAGCTTTGGACATGAAATATTATTTGGAGCTGCTATCTTTTTAAATGAGTCAATACAGAAGTGGACTTCAGAGCACAGCAAACAGGCACATTTGAGTTGCTCTTTGTCAGCACTGCTGATTTGCCTAGAGGTTGCAATCACCTGCTTTTAAGCACACTCCTACAGCTACATTTCACTTAGATTTCTAAACCAAAAATAATTTGGTTATCACTGAGACTTTTGGCTGTATATATGGAGTTCCATATATACATTCAAATACATTAAAATACATTAGCAGCAAAAGGAGAGCTAAGGAGAATCTCCAGCCCCTAGTAGAAGGGGGAGGGGACACAGTGACCAAGGATGAGGAAAAGACTGAGGTACTTAAGGCCTTCTTTGCCTCAGTCTTTAATACCAGGGCCGACTGTTCTCTGGGTACCCAGCCCCTGGAGTTGGAAGATAGAGACGGGGACCAGAATGGAGCCCCCATAACCCAGGGGGAAATGGTGAGTGACCTGCTGCACCACTTAGACACTCACAAGTCTATGGGGCCTGATGAGATCCACCCGAGAGTACTGGAGGAACTGGCAGAAGTGCTCACCAAGCCCCTTTCCATCATTTACCAGCAGTCCTGGCTAACTGGGGAGGTCCCTGCTGACTGGAGATTAGCAAATGTGACACCCATCTTCAAGAAGGGCCGGAAGGAGGACCTGGGGAACTACAGGCCTGTCAGCCTGACCTCGGTACCGGGAAAGGTGATGGAGCAGATCATCTCAAGTGCTATCACACGGCATGTAGAGGATAACCAAGGGATCAAGCCCAGCCAGCATGGGTTCAGGAAAGGCAGGTCCTGCTTGACCAACCTGATCTCCTTCTATAACAAGGTGACCCGCCTAGTAGATGAGGGAAAGGCTATGGATGTTGTCTATCTAGACTTCAGTAAAGCCTTTGACATGGTTTCCCACAGCATTCTCCTGGAGAAACTGGCTGCTCATGGCTTGGACGGGTGTACTCTTCGCTGGGTTAAGAACTGGCTGGACGGCCGGGCCCAAAGAGTGGTGGTGAATGGAGTTTACTCCAGTTGGTGGCTGGTCACAAGCGGTGTTCCCCAGGGCTCTGTGTTGGGGCCAGTTCTGTTTAATATCTTTATCAATGATCTGGACGAAGGGATCGAGCGCACCCTCAGCAAGTTTGCAGATGACAGCAAGTTGTGCAGGAGTGTTGATCTGCTTGAGGGTAGGCAGGCTCTGCAGAGGGACCTGGACAGGCTGGATCGATGGGCCGAGGTCAATTGTAGGAGGTTTAACAAGGCCAAGTGCAAGGTCCTGCACTTGGGCCACAGCAACCCCATGCAACGCTACAGGCTTGGGGAAGAGTGGCTGGAAAGCTGCCTGGCAGAAAAGGACCTGGGAGTGTTGGTTGACAGCCGTCTGAATATGAGCCAGCAGTGTGCCCAGGTGGCCAAGAAAGCCAATGGCATCCTGGCTTGTATCAAAAATAGCGTGGCCAGCAGGACTAGGGAAGTGATCGTGCCCCTGTACTTGGCACTGGTGAGGCCGCACCTCGAATACTGTGTTCAGTTTTGGGCCCCCCACTACAAGAGGGACATTGGGGTGCTGGAGCGTGTCCAGAGAAGGGCAACGAAGCTGGTGAAGGGTCTGGAGAAGAAGTCTGATGAGGAGCGGCTGAGGGAGCTGGGGTTGTTTAGTCTGGAGAGGTGGAGGCTGAGGGGAGACCTTATTGCTCTCTACAACTACCTGAAAGGAGGCTGTAGAGAGGTGGGGGTCAGTCTCTTCTCCCAGGTAACAAGTGATAGGACGAGAAGAAATGGCCTCAAGTTGCTCCAGGGGAGGTTTAGACTGGATATTAGGAAATTTTTCTTCACTGAAAGGGTTATCAAGCATTGGAACAGGCTGCCCAGGGAAGTGGTTGAGTCGCCATCCCTGGAGGTATTTAAAGGACGTTTGGATGAGGTGCTTAGGGACATGGTGTAGTGGTGATCTTGCTAGTATTAGGTTTATGGTTGGACTCAATGATCTTAAAGGTCTTTTCCAGCCTATACGATTCTGTGATTCTGTGATTCTGTTCCTATTCATTCTTTAGGGAAGTTCTGTTATTATGTCCACCGGCTGCAAGATTAATATATCTGAAATATTAAACAGGCAGAAGCAATAATCCAAACCTGTTAGGCCTTTCAAACAATTGCATTATTGTTCTCCACTGCTTTCCTCTCTGTGTAGTCAAAATTCCATCATCATGATTTTCTACACACTTCGCAATTCAGTGAAAGTTTAAACTCCTCTTTTTCTGAAAAGTGTAATTCTAAGCAGGGTAATTTTCTAAGCGTCGTAAATTATACACATATTGGTTGAAAGAAAAAAATATAGCCACATTTCTTTCTGCTCATTGTGGCACTTTCACAGTCAAGACAAGGAAGTTTTTATCAGCTTTTATAAAGTATTAACATGTTCTGAGTAGTCTCTCCTAAGATTTCTTAGATATATTTCATAAAGGATGCCTTTCTGACAAAGTTCTTGAAGCTTATTATCAGAATCTCCCAGCAGTGGATTACCCAGATGAAACACTTTTGTGCTAACAGTTTTCCCTATGCTATTGTGGGTTTAAAAAAATATCAAAATCATTCTGCAAAACAAGGCTACGGGAACTAGACATGTTCTATTTTATTTTGAAGCATTCATGTTCTGTTTTACTGACAACATAGAAATTCTAATAAGGGAATACATAAATCAGGTACAAAATGCAAAGTAACTCTAAAATGAGTTGGTTTATGCTAGTTTTAGGATTTTGCTATGAGGGTATATCAATGATATTTTCTACTAATATACATGTAGCAGTTTGCATATTAAGCACAGAGTTTTCAAAAGTAGCCAAGTGTTCTAGGGACATATTTTTCCTTGCAATTCACTGGATTAGTTTTCCTTAATCACTTTGTATAGTGGCGTACTGATACTCACATAACTCGGCAATAGACAGCCACTTTGTTTCATATAATTCGAGTGGAAAAATGTTTATTTTCCATTCCTATTATTTATTTTCAACTGAAGTTGAAAAGACTCATCTGAAAAGATGTTGTCTGACCAAGCATCACCTACCCAGGGATACCACTGCTTTCTGCCAGAAGAAACACAGCAGAAAGCAGAAACTCAGTTTAGGAAAACAGTGAGGTCCAGGCTGTGATGGCAGTGACCCTGAGAAACAGGTCTTGACTCCAAACAAGATCTGCAGACATGTTTGGAGAAAAGCAGCTGCACTGACTGCGAGGCAAGGGGGAATTCAGGATCTGTGGGAGGATTTTGGTGGCAACGTGAACATTCTGCAGATCCTATCACTAGGCTCAGAGATGCAATCCCCCAGCATTTTCTTTTCCAAATTAGCAGATTGTGCATGTTGTTTGTTGTTGTGGTTTAGCCCCAGCCGGCAACTAAGCACCACACAGCTGCTCACTCACTCCCCCCTGGTGGGATGGGGAGAGAATCGGGAGAGTAAAAGTGAGAAAACTCGTGGGTTGAGATAAAGACAGTTTAATAGGTAAAGCAAAAGCCGTGCACACAAGCAAAGCAAAACAAGGAATTAATTCACTACCTCACATCAGCAGGCAGGTGTTCAGCCGTCTCCAGGAAAGCAGGGCTCCATCATGCGTAACGGTTACTTGGGAAGACAAACGCCATCACTCCAAACATCCCCCCCTTCCTTCTTCTTCCGCAGCTCTATATACTGAGCATGATGTCATATGGTATGGAATAGCCCTTTGGGCAGTTGGGGTCAGCTGTCCTGGCTGTGCCCCCTCCCAGCTTCTTGTGCACCTGGCAGAGCATGGGAAGCTGGAAAGTCCTTGACCAGTGCAAACATTACTTAGCAACAACTAAAACATCCCTGTGTTATCAACACTGTTTTCAGCACAAATCCAAAACATAGTCCTATACTAGCTACTATAAAGAAAATTAACTCTATCCCAGACAAAACCAGCACGTTTGTGTATATTGTTGAGTATTCTGCTTATTTTTAAATCCTTAACTGCTGTTATAATGAACATTTAACGCCATATAATAACATCAATAAGTTTATATACTGGAAAAAGTGGATATTTAGATGTGTCTTTTCCCAACTACTTTTTAAATTGTGTGCATTGCAGAAATGTCCTGTAACAACCTCTGAGAATATCAAACCAGCTTATTACAACAATTTTTCGGACTTGCTATAAGGACAGTATTACAAACTAATTTTTGTATCTGGCAGCATATTGGATTTTGTTTGGAAAATTCAAGGCAATAATATTCACATTACACACATGTGCACATTTTTTCCCCTTATTTCATCTTTGTTAGAAAGATCTCATCTATTCAGGATCAAATTTCATTCCCATTTAATATAAATGCAGTGATTCAAAGTTTACACTTGAAAACTGTGAAAAAATAGATACCAAAGTGGTCATTCATTTGTGTAACTTTTAATCAGGGAACTGGTATCAGTTCAATACAGTCAAACCCAGTAAAATTGCTTTTCCTTCCATCAGCTCTGAATTTGGATATCTGACTTCAAAAGGACTTTTATAAAAAGTTAAGGTACCATTGGCACACGAGGCTGGAGGAACAAATCAGAAATATTACTGGAGAGGAAAAAAAGGCTGAAATGGTTGAGGCCTGGAGTGAACGAGACCTAGGTTACATGCCTGTCTGTGACACTAAATTACTTTCAGGCACTGGGTAAATCACTTAAGGTTTCATGTTTTGGTCTTCATGGATGAAAATAAATTAATCCTTTCTTTCCACCCTTATAGATGGCTGTCTCTTAGCTTTAAGAACAGTTTCTTAGTTTATGAATTTGTGTGCACATGTACATACACATGTGTATATGTAACACATACTTAAATGCTAATCTAGACACATACACATATATGTAATCTCCACTGGAAAAGCAATCTCTGGTGTGGATTCCAAGCACTAATGCTATATAAAAGAGACACTAAATAATCTTCACAGAATTTAACTATCCCAGTGCAGAAGCAAAGGGATACGGAAACAGGAGTCTGGGATGGTGTCTGGGAAAATGTGCACACGTGTGGGTGTCTATTTTTGTCTGTCTACACAGTTACCCTATGATTAATCTGAATTATCGGGAAAAGGGAAGGAAACATAAAACCCAACAACACATGGATAGCTTAACACTTCTGACTTCGAAAAGGGCAAGTGAACAAATCTCTCTCACTGCTGGTATTTCAATACAAAGACATGCAACATATGAAGCGACATAATTTACTTTGACACACCATCATTATTTGTTAAGATAAATTAATAACAGCACCTTTGGGTGCAGCCAATTCATTCAGTTCCTGTCGCAGTTGATTAGAGTATCTGACTGAGCTGTAATAAAATGGAGAGTGCATTAATATATGATAGTTTCCTTTGTTTACTTAATGCAGAACAATTACCGCTTATTCATTCCACCAATCACAATTTTCTCATAAACAGTGAGCATTTCTACCTCTTGCTTACAGTGTTGAAATGAAAAGGGTCATTACTCACATTTTATTATTGCCCAGAGCTCTTAGTTACTGTGAAATAGAGGAGTTGTGGTGATTTAAATATGTAACATATAGTCTAACTAATCACATTTGTTCAAAAGATCTATGATTAGCAATATTAAAACAAAATCACAATGTCTGAACACTCTATAAATTTGATCTTAGAATGTTGTACCCTCTAACACTAATGATATTCCAATAGTGTGTGTATACCGTAGACAACTTCTCATCAGCTTGAATATTATAAATACAAGTAGCATTCATGAGTCATCAGTATTCCACTCCACTAGTATTGCCCTTTGCAAAATGTGTTCAGGTCATCCTAAATTAATTTCTCACTTTTTGCATGCTGTGAAAATAAAAATACTTCAAGTTCATTTTTTTAAACTGTCTTTGATTACCATCCTCCTGTGGGATATTGCAGATTTCTTTTTAAGTTACTACTGTACATTATTACTCAGTATCCCTCCCTTTTTCATTTTACTGCCACTACTTTCCTTCTGGTGCAGCAATACTCTCCTGTAGGAGGCATGTAATTACTTTAACCAGTAACTTTCCACAGGGACCAACAGTATCTTTGCTTGATCCTATCCAATCTTCCTTACAGGGACTTGATTCTCTTTGAAGGTTACTTCACGTCATTCTAGCAACTTGAAGAGTATTTTCATACTTTGTAATCATTATTTGCTACCACGGACGTGTAAATGCTTATTGCACATGGGAATCAAGCCCAAAGGGTTAAATTAAGCCCTAGCTGAATTATGATAAATATAGCCACTGACTTCAGTCAACCCAAAATTTCATTTTGTCTCCATTTTGATGCTTAAGATCTTCACTGTGTATGCTGAACTTTTCCTGCTTATACAGGCTTCGCTATAATAGAGATCAGTGGCACGAATGGTATATTGTCTGTCAGGAATCCCTTAGTTCTATTATTGGTGCTGATGTTCCCATTGTCTCTTTTGATAAGTTAATTAAGTTTAATTTAGGAGGAGCTGTGGGTGCTAAACATACTGAAAATCCAACCATTTTTGATAGGGACCCCAATTACGGTTTAAATCACCTAATTTCAGGTAGCTAGGTCCCCTGCACCACTTAGAAATTTCAGGCAATATGCTTGCAGTTGCATTATCAGGATTAATCTGTTCATACAAGACAATTTGGTAAGCATTACTATCCTACAGAACCACTTACACATAAACCTTATCTCAGACCTTCTGTGGAACATTTGAAACCACAAGAAGTACAAAAATTTTGTGAGCAGGCAGGCAGCTGCCTTCTCTACACTTTGGAGTCTGATTATGGGCAAACCATAATAAAAACCCAAAGACACTATTTTCATTAATATTTATTGGAAGCATCTTGTCTATCTAAACACTTTTAGGGCTTTTATTTGCATAATAAGAATGTCTCATACTCATTAATAGATTTTATCTGCAGCTTACCTCTGGGATTTTCTATTCTTCTCTGAAGCCAAAAAGCAAAGGAACTGGGTTTGGCCAAGGTCAGACAGAAACTTGGGCTGAACTGCAACTGAAATTCTGAAATGACAGGGCTGTTGCCTCTCAACAGTCATTCTTCCACCATTCTGTGCTACAAGATAGGAATTTTTTCTAATGTTATTATTATTGCCTTGCTTTCTTGTGTCATAGAAGTATATGGAGCATGGGATAACTCAACAAAACATGCAGCGCACATGGGGGAATGGCACTTTTTAGAAGCTGTAATTCAGAGACTCCTAAACAGAGCCTGCTGCAGCTCCTCTCGGCACAGCTCTGTGCCAACTGCAGGCATTGCCCAAGCTGTTGTAGCCTGGAGGCAAAATCAAGGGAATTAAGCTTTTTGAGCTCCTCTTCTTTCTTGTAGCTGTTGCCCAGGCAATTTTCTGCATATGATGAAGAGGAAGCCAGTGGATCCCCTGGGAGCAGCTCCCCTGTATGTCACACACCTAGGCCAGCTCAAAAGCCTCATGGTCACCCCCTGTGAAAAAGGCAGCACATTGTTTTGATGTGCTAGTGTGGTACAAATACCACTGTTTGGAGCCTAAGATGTAACGAAGGATTGAACAGATGTTCTTTTTATGTATCTTTGCTAGAAAGTCAGTATTTCATGGCACTGGTACTTGGACTGCTTCTCTTCCATTTAATTAAGAAATGCTGAAATGTGGGGAGTGATGGATGGAACAGGGCTGGTCCCAACCCCAGTGAAATCAAGGGAATGACTCCTTCAGGTAAAATGGACTTTGCATTAGGAGTTAAGTGCCACGTGGCTGTACAGAATGCTGACACAATCACTGTAATTTCAGAAAATAGCTTGTTCTTAAGAGACACCCTGAAGACTTCCCGTGTTTAAAAAAAAAAAAAAGAAAGAAAGAAAGAAAGAAAGAAATGTTGCTCCTAAGTCTGTTTAAGCTTCTTAACTGTATCAAAAGGCATGAAAAGAGTTAGGAAAATGAAGCTCAGAGGAGAAAAAAGAGCCAGTCAAAAGATTTTTGAAAGAATTAAATATTAGTAAGGGATGATATGAGGCAGTACAATAGAGCCACAAGGTTTGAAGATTTACCTGTTCTCTGCCATTAGGTGCAATGATTATTTCCTGCTATCTGCCATTGGGAAGAGATGCTTTGAGGGAAGAAAAGGCATTTTTGTAATCCTAACCATCACTCTTACTGTTATTATTAAACTCTTGCACAAGGGAAATCCAATAGGTTCTTTGAAAAGCAAAGACTATATTAAAGAGGGATTTCACTTTGCAAATATACAGCCTGTAAACATGAGGGACAAAAGGTAATACAATAAAATACGAACCAACACTGAAAAACCTTCATGCAGTTATTTTAATTATTGCTCTCCTGGATTTAAATTGCAAGCAACTTTTAGAGGTTTTGTACAAATGAAATGATGTACTCAGTGCTCGTCTGTTTCAGGAATACATGCTTAAGGGCAGCCATACAGTGATTATGCAAAGCATAGCAGAGGCTACTCTGATAAGATTTAACGTTGTCTAATATGGGCAACAAATGATTGACAAAAGAGGTATCCAAGCACCTGGACAAAAACCAGAAAGCCTACTTATGCTGTTTTGGGTATGTTTGAACATTTCCATTGAAGTTTAAGATGTATGCATTGCTTTTTCTTTTACAGCACGCTTTATGAACAATACTGTAAAAGAGAAACTGCAGTTACATGCAGTTTGAAGAGAAATAAACAGGGTTTAGACAGGTATCCATTATTCTACAAAGGATTCTAACTTCACTTGGTGCTATGCATAGTACCATCTTCATATGCAACTCTGAATTTCATGAATCCTTGTCTCATACAGCATTATGGGCTAGAGATTCAAGATGCATTGGTTGACATATGGCCTATAGTTTCAAAATGTATTGCATATTGGGAATATTTGCTCCCACCATTGTGCCGGTATTCACTGCCCCTTTGGATAAACTGATCTGGCTGCTTGTAAGACACTGTGCCTCACTGAAATTATATGGATTAAAAATAAATCTTCCCACTCCCCTATTCTTTTCCTCACACCCATCTTCCACCTCTTACTCCTGACCTTCCTCACACCGTCTAACACACTGTTGACAATACTTACAGACAGGAGATGAGCCAAGGTTGTTATTAGATCTATTAACCAACCCTTCTAACATTCAGATAGTTCAATGTTATCTGCGAGGAAGTATAAAAGGAATAAACACAGGAAATACGTTCCTGTGAGTCTTTAGCAGAAATAATAGCAAAAGACGGAGCTGAAACACTTCTCACCAAATACATAAAATGCTGGTGTCATGCCAAGGGAAGAGGAGGGGAACAAAGGCCAAACAGCTAAATCTGATACTGACAGGTCAAGATTTGGCTGGTGTGAATGGTATGGGGCAAATGGAGACAAATTTTTCAGGCTACCTGAATTCCATACCAAGAGGAGCTAGATTTTCAATCTTTGCCTTGACAAAAAAATTTAAGTTTATAAGGACAAATATAATGGAGTTACAGTAAAAACTTTAATTTATTATGAAATCTTAACACTCAACTATCATTAGCAGGTAAATATATAGCTTAAATATCATTGACATTTGAAATAGTTATACCAATGTTTGCACTATAAAGTACCCCAAAATAACTGTAGGCAATAGCTGTTAGTATTTAAACGGTTTCAAAGGAAATATCCACATGGTTATGGCTAATATTTTATTGGAAACAATTGGAAACCCAGTAATTGTATATACTTTGGATCAATCATTGTTCTCGCCAGTACTGCTGAGAAACTGTCAGTTCCCTTGCTGAAAATGATCCTTACAATGTAACCTCAATCAAAAGATACAATAATAACATTGATTTCAAATCCAGTTGTTACTTTTCCAATAAACTCCTGACATAGCAGCCACTATTTTTTCTCCATGAATCATATTTTGACCATGATCTCTTTTTGTGACTGCATCTTACAGTGGTTTTTTTTATTATTAAAAAGAACACATCTTACAGCTTCTCTCCTTCTTGTTTTCATTTAGTCTAATATTTTGTATTATTTCATTGACCTTAATAGCAGAATTTTCCTTTTCATTTATTTAAGACTGCATTTATTTAACCTTCGCTAGAGAGGAACAAATGCTTTTACAGTCCAGACAAGAAGTCTGAATAAATTGGTACAGTGAGTGTAAAGTCCACAGGGTAATCTGTAAGTGTAGATTATGCTTTCTATTATAAAATACAACTGTGAAGTACTTACATGTAAAAGCTGTACTAAATTTTAACAGTACACAACAGTTGCAAATCTATATTTTAAAGTGCTGGGATGTTTTCTGCTACCAAATAAATTTTTATCTGTGAAATAGAAATATGTCTTTAGAAGCCTATAAATACAGGCTTTCCTTGCCTTGGAAGGTTATGAGATTTATCTTAATATGAATTGTAGGTAACAGCAATGACATACTGTAACTTACCATGATTAGGTGAAGTTAGTAATATGTCAGGGAACTGTTTCCTTGTATTACATGAGTCCTCTTTGTGGGAAGATAAAAAGAACAATATAATGTATAACACACCAGGAAAATAAAACAACACACCACTCTATGTTTTTCCAGCACTTCAAAGTAAATGTACGCCTATTTCGTATTTCAGGGTGATATATACTAACCATTTGTGGGAAGGGGTATATGTAGAAAATGTTATTTGAACTAAAAAATAATTCACAAAGAATTCACAGGAACTTCATTTTTTAACTTATTTTACTCTTCTATCACTGTTAAAAATGGTCTGTACCCTCAATAATATTTCTCATCCAGCAACCTTAATATGTATGTTGTAAAGATGAATGGATGAGGTGTTTAGAGTTAATGATCTGTGTCATATTGCATCCATTTAGCTAAAGATATATAATCCCACACAGTCTGGTTTATATTGACTCTTATTCAAGAACTACACCTTCGAAAGGCCATCATGCTATCCTGACAGGTTAGAAGATGAAAATAAATAAGACAATATATTCAACTTTCTGTTTTTTAGATAAAGTCTAGAGACTATCTGATAGTTTTACTTCTTATATTTTACAGTGATATTAGAGTTATGTATCACCAAATTACAGTCACATTGCATTTTATCGCTTCAACTTTATTTCTGCTTTGGAAACATCTGCAGTTCATTACATTTTCGCTATCATAAACATATTCTGTATCTGAGTGTGCATGAGTATGTATATTCTGAATAAATATATCTGACTTCAATCACTTCTATGCATTCCTATAAACTGTGTCCTTTTAGGTCTATAGATTGAGATTCACCTCAAAGTAAGTTACCATGAAGAGATGAAGTAATTTTAAATAAAATAATTGCAAAACGTCTTAGACAGTATTAGGTGTAGCCTTTGGAACAGGAATGAATTAGTATGTTTCCTGAGTTCAGTGCTGTCCTCTGTGTCTTGGTTAATGCTACCTTTTAGGATCATACCATTGTGACTGAAGTCAACTGAGGAAAAGTTACGGGTAGTTTGAGTTCCTTACTTTTTCAGCTAGGTTGGGTCAACAGAACTGGACTGGATATGCTACATTTAGATAGTAGATTTTCATCAAATATCAAAAAATGCTGGCAAGTGGAGAGTGATTTTCATTTTCTGACTTTTGTACTTTTTGGTTTATCTTTATCATCTGTAAAATAATCTCTAATCTCCAATTTACTAATCTCAGTTAGATATTATACAGGCAGATATACTTTTCTAAGTAACCATTGTCAGGTCTCATCTTAAGTATGTGCTATCTTTTATAACTAATGAACCGTTCTCCACAGTCTATAGTCAAATATTTAAATTTATCACATACTAAATTCCAGGTGTTGAACACGTGAACACCAACATATATCTAGGCAGTGTAGAACAAACTGACAGCAGGGTCCTAAATATGCATTTATGGCTCAGCTGTGCTCTCAGTAGAATCAATGCCAGTACCCTTAGTGTAATGCCAGGCAGAAACTTTAGTAATATGTTGTTAGAAGATGCCTTGATACATATGATACAATGCAGAAGAGACAGGATATATTTTGTATGGAAAAATTATATCAGACAAACCAATTAGAAATTATTCAGGGAAGCCACAAGCACATGAAGCACAAACTTGTTGATTTAGTCTACAGGAATTTTGAAAATGTAGTTTACAAGTTTGACCACTAAAGACTTAAGAGCAAGTAAGTTCTCCTATGGTAAAAGGAAAAACCCCCAGCTTAATATCTAATTTATAACAAAAGGTTACTTTTCATAATGGGTGGGAGGGGGTTAGCAATGGAGATCTACAAGTATCTGTAAGAGAACTGGTGTCCCTCAACATATTTATTAATGATCCAGAAAGGGCCTAAGTAATGACAGGACAAAGTTTGCTGCTGGGATAACGTTATTCAAGGCACTAAAGACAATACCTGGAAAGAGCTCGAAAGAATCTTATGATACAGAGTGACCGAAAGATAAAGTGGCAGATAAAATTCAGCACTGATAAATTCAAAGTAATGTACATAGAGGAAAAACAATTTTAACCACGTGGACACACTAATGGCTTCTAAATTAGCCAGTATTCAGAAGAGGAATCTTAATGCTATTGTGGGCAGTCAATGAAAGGGTTAGCTCAAAAAAGGGCAGATGATGATTAACAATTGTTAAAAAAAGAAATAAAGAGCTAGCCACTCTTTGCCACTAAGGTCACTGCATAATCCCTTGGTTTACCTGTACCTTGAATATTGCATGCATGCCTGTTCTCTCCACCTTAAAAAAAGATACAGAAGAATTAAAAAGGTACCATGAAGATTGACAATGATGATTAGAGCTAATGGATCACCTTCTGTGGAGGGAGAGATTAAACAGAATAGAATACTTTTGTTTGGAAAAGAGATGTCCCAAGTTAAATATGATAGAAAGCTATTAAATAAATTAATACAACAGAACAATGATATATAACTATTTTCAATTATTTTTACAGCAAAATAATAGGGAGCATAAAATGATATTGTTAGGCAACAAATATAAAACTGTTCAAAGTACTTATCACCCAGAATGTATAAGTAAATAGGGAAACTCAATGCTGCACAATATTCTGGAGCCACAAAGCATGTCTTTGTTGGTTTTGGTGGGTTTTTTAAATAGCATTATTTGAAGAAAAACTCACCAAGTTCTACTAAACAACAGCTTCTACCTTAGGAACTCCTTTAGCCAGAGACTGCTAGAAAAATAGAAGGTCTATCAGGGACAGTTTGACTGAATGTTGGTCCATTCTTACAGTCTTTCCTTAGGCTTTTGTCTACCGGACCAGGTTGCACTTTGTCCTCAGTCCATATGCTGTTTTTTTGACGTGTTCTCAGTAAAATAAACGTTTGCTTTCCAAAGTATGAGCATAAATTCCAATGCATTAAGAGAAACTGAATTATTTAATACTAAAGATTACAGCAGATCTACAGATATTAAAAGATCTCAGCTAAAGGAGCCTAAGTCTGCAAAAGGCAATTGCTGTAGGTATGACTGCAGAGTAAGTACCTGACACCAGCCCTAAATAAATCACTGGAATGATTTCCATTCTCGTTCTTCAATGGGCTTTAGATGTTACCGCCACACTAGAACTAACCAAGCAGACCCAATTCAGAAAAAAAAGGAGTCGCGTATTTAGAGATGCATCTAGTCATGAGGTGCTGAGTGACAGGGATGCAGAGAGTCATATTTTCAGGCTACTTTCCGGAACACTGGTTTTGTAGAAGGACCTGTGTGGACACTGGTCTCTAATCTTCCTAGATTATGGAGCACAGACCATGTCAGTCATCACTATCTGACACACAGGATCAAAAAGCAAGCAAGAAGCTGCAGTTTTGCAATCTTTGATGTACCACGCTCTCTGCCTCTGGAAGGTCCTGGCTCTGAGCTTTCATGCTGCTGATACAGAAACTACATGTGTGAGAGACCAGGTCAGAAGACTTGAGTGTTTGAAAGGTTTACAGGGTTTCTGTATTCCATAGATGGGTGCAGTTTGCGCATGCAAAGGCAGGTCATACCTGAGAAGTTGTAAGACAGTGGTAATGACATAGTCCTCGTTTGCAAAGGTATAGAGAGTGAGGTGGAAAGTCAGGGGACAGTGCGACTCTAGGCCACGTGACATTTTGGAACACAGCTCCAGACACAGAATTCAGCCAGCCCAGTTTTCTGTAATTCTGAAAAACGTAGGTGCCTACAGCAGAAGGAAGAAGCAGAATTTTCGTATCAAACAGTAAATGTCAATATAAACTTTCTTAACACTTGTCCATAACTGCTCACTCACCTCTAGAGAGAAAATCTCTTCAGAAAATAATCATATACTTTGTCTTCTTCCTGCTCAGCAAAACCAAAACTCACACAAATAACTCCACCACCACTGGAGATGATGTGACCTGTTGGATTTCTATTTACTCATTTACACGAACTGCTGAGAAGTCCAAACAGTTTGGAAATGGAGATAAAGGGGTCACAGAACATATCCAATGTGTATTTTGAAAAAAGAGAATCTGAGCAGGATATACCAATTCATGAAACAAAGCCTTTGGAATGAAAAGAATTTTCTTCACCAGTGATTGGGTCCACCCTGTTGGCAAAGGAGACTTATGGAAGGCAGCAGAGGAAACAATACCAGGTCTTTGAATAGGCAATATGCATGTAGTAGACTACATGATTCAGCAGACTGTCGGCAGTCGAGGAGTCTCGTTATGGGGCCTTGCTGCCAGACTGCTCATTAAAAGAATAGATACTGCTTTCTTTAACGCCGTAAAAAATGGTGGGATGGAATCATGCCTGGGGGCTGGGTAATGGTTTGCCTCTATTTTCTTCTACTTAAGCAACAAATGCAAGTTCTGACTCTAAATTAAGAAATTAGTCTCGATGAGGTAAAATACTATGCATTCTGCTATGCAACATTCCCATGGAAGAGTCCCTCTGTGTCACGCTTGCTGCTTGGCAATAATTTTTTTTCATCTTCTACAACTGCACAAATGTGTAAAACTCCTGTTATTGCTCTCCCCTGATTTTCCCTTTCTTTCTATTTTCTCATCTCCCACTTCTTTCTTGAAGGACTGTCTCCCTTGCATCATATCAGAGACAGGAAATTGAAGCAAAATTGGTGAGGAATTTGTCTCATCAGAAATGTCATAGGCTACAGATGTTAGGTACAAAACAACATTAGTTACTTTTTTGAGTATCATGAGACTCACACACAGTGGTAAAGCTGAGCTATGTTAGGAAAGAAAACACCTGGGCCCATAAAAGGGATGAAAAGAGAAAGAAGAGTGAAAGGAAGATAAAGCAACAGTGAAAGAGTAGATTACCAACAATACTAATCTTTTGCCTGCTAAGAGGCTGTTTACCACAAAACACCAGGGGCTTTTTATAATAAAAGTGGAAGCTTTGTGGAATTTTAATTCAAAAACATAGCAAATTTCATTGTGCATAGGCTCCTCCTCATCCCTTTTCTGCATTCATGTGGTAGACTTTCAAGAAGGAATTATCAGTTTGGTCTCCCGCTCATTCATGCTTCGGTCCAACAATTCTTGCAAGGTCTATATATCTATATACAGTTTTAGACAGCTGGCAAGTCCCCTTTTGCGTTAATGGGACTTACAGATTTACAAGTTTTATGTGTCCTGGACAGGAGTGACACTAAAGTGAAGGAGAAATATCTTCGTTCCCGTAAACAGAGTAAGCAAATGACATACAAACTGGCTGCCTGGAGCTGGAATGCAAAAACCCCATCCCTACAGGGTAAGTGGGGAGGCTGTAGCCTCTTGGCTTTTGTCAGCTCTTTACATCCTTTTGCTTCTATGACGTTTTGTTATTTTGATCACAAATCTTGCTGTGTTTAGTGATGAACTGCATCATGTTAGACATCATGCTCTAGGTCTTTATTACATAACAGTTGTTTCGCCCAGAGAACACAATCCTCCTGTAATGTGCCACCACGATGCTTCTGTTATGGTAGAACAAATTCTGTTTGGTTTTATGCTAAAAAATAATGTGTGGCGTGTTCAACTATGTTTATGCTATTTTTAAACGTATTTCATAAAATTTTATGATTTGATACTTTTACAGTTGGACTGGAGGGTTTGATTAAAGGACCAGTGAGTGACTGTAGGCCAGTGAAGACATAAGCAAAGGGAGAAGCTTACACTGTCAGGAGCTGGGACTGTGACTCTGTTTTGTAGTAATTAGCCCTGGAGCAGTGGTTTAATATTAGGTTAGAACTTCTATCCATTCACAGCGAAATCAATCTAGAAAACAGCTGACAAGCAGCAAAGAGAAAAAAAGGTAAAATGAGGAAAATATGTATGCCAATTTCTGAGCTTATGCACATAGAGCCATTAGCATTCCATATTGAAAACTTTATCATGCACAGACATCCTTAATATTACATACATATGTTATAGATGAAGGAGAGAAGAAAGAAATTAAATTTGACCAAAACAGAAGGAGATTTTAGAACCATAAATTTATATTTTTACTTAAAATTTTGGTATAAAATGAAATGAAATATTTATATCTATATATCTATATTACCTCTATGTTTTCTGAATAAATATTATGCCAAGGAACATACCAATATTGCAAGTTCTAGTCTAGACCAGTCTATCACTACAACTGCTGGCTAATTTTATTTGAATGCTACTCTGTCATCAGAGTATAGTTCAATTACAGTTATATACATAAATATAGCTGTTGCCTGGCATTTAGAATACTCTCGCCTTATGTTCACCATTTTTTTTTTTCTGTCAAATACTACTCTATGTCCTTTCAGCTTCCCTTATGTATTATTATATTCGACACCACCACCAGCTCTTTCTGCTGCTTCTACTTCTAATTTTAACTTCAACTTTAACCTTTTGTGGCCTTTCACTCATCTGCATAGACTGAATAGAAGTCATGAGGCTGCTTCCTGCAAAGCCCTCTGGAATTAACCTTTCTGCCCTCCCCAGACTATTAACTAACATATCCACCCCTTTTCCTCTCAAACCAGAATCACTGTTATCACCTTGTCTGTGGTCCTGACATCTGAAACCTCATCTTTTAAGATCTGCTCTAGACACTATTTTAAAGATCATCATCTTGTTTGCCTATTGGACTAGACAACCCAGTTTACATCCCCCTCAATCTTTGTTTTCCACTACATGAAATAAATGTTTCTGGTCCTTGTTACAAGGCCTCTCAAAGCTGATCTCCTTGTGTTGTTTCTAGAGCAACTCTTAATGCAGTGATACTAAAGATGCGTGATCTGTGATTTTCTACTGCTCTGAGAAATATCTTCAAAATTCTCTCTTACCTAATAGTTTATAGCTTTACAAAAGAGGAGTCTTTGTCCTCTTTCATGTCCTTCTCACCTCTTCCATAATGCAAACAGGAAACTGATTCACCAGGGAGAGAAGTATGACTGCTGCTGCTGGATGGCCAAGAACTGAACACATCCAGTTTCCACCACTATACTGTCTTTCTATCCCAGCCATCTTCTTCTCTGTCTCACCGCCTTTTATGCCAGCTTTTAGCTTGCAAATCCATGCAGGGACTGTGATTTATAATACATTTATACATCTGATACCACTGCTTGGAATGTGCCCTGATTGGTTTCTGGTTGCAGTATAATTATCTGTATTGTTTGCAGGGTTTTGGTTTACTTTTTCATAGCCTAGGCAGATGAGAGCTTTATATATGAACAAGCATTTTTTACATTTCAGGAGTACTTTTCCCTATCATTTAGTTAACAATGATTATCAACATAAACAATTTTTACCATTTACTACAGTTTCCTAGAATTTTTTCCATCTAGAAAGACACAGATCACCAAGGCCACTTTTAGGTGTGATGGTATAAATCTAGAATTGCTTTTTATTTTCGTTTTGCTACCCGGTGATGTATCAGCACTGTGAAGAGTTAAGTTCCAGAGTCCATACCCATAAAATGCAAAGAGGACATGGAAAATAAAAGCAGGCAGAAGAGAATAAACAAATACATACTGAAGATGGAATTAGAGGACAGAATTACCTCTTGATCTGCCATACTGAGAAGTCCCTGATGTAGAGGGAAGGAGTTTCTTTTCATGGAATCCTACAGAAAGACAGAAGTTTGTCTACTTGCTAAATACAAAAGGCTAAGTATAGGGTTAGGAAGCTAATTCAAAATCCAAAACTAATTTAGATTTCCTGAAATAACTATTATGATCACAGCAGCACCTTTTTTTTTATACATATATTTGCCTAAATAACAGTTATAATAAAGTTAGCAATAATTTAAAAACTTTTCTTGTCAGGAGAGGATTTTGAGCTCAGTCCTGAGGAATGGCACTTGAATGCCAAAGTAAAGGGCATCCCTACAAAATCTAAATAGATGAATTGATAAAGAAAAGCTGAATTAGGAATACAAAAATGTCTTAAAGATTGAGAGACTGTTTTAGAGGGGAAAAACTGGAAACAATTAAAGAAGATGGAAAATTACAGAAAGGAACAGCCTGGAGGAAAACATAGCTAGTATAAAAGATAGACTAAAAGACGTAAAAGAGGAAGAGAAAGGAAAACAGAGGAAAAGAAAAAAACTTATAGACACAGTAAGCTATTATAGCTCTCTTGTTTTATGGAAGGCTTAGCTTTATTCCAGATTTTGCCATCTCTCATTTTTATGCTGAATTTAGCCACTTTCAATAAAACATGAGACTGTTTTGCTGGCCCTTGACCACACGCAGTTGTGGCATTGGTACTTAAGCCCCTCAGAAGAGAAAGTGCTGATGCTGAGCTTTGTGAGCTTGGCTCCTCTCTAGGTATCAACATCTCCCTGCCCACAGAGGGGACAGCTGGGAGGCTTCATTGTGTTAACCATCAGCTCTTGGGCAGGAAGAAAGTTGTAATTGTGGAAATTACTATGCTGTCTTTGATTTCAGGAATTGTCTTATTTCTGTCCTCTACATTTTCCCCCCACTTAACAGTGAGAGTGAACAGGTGCTGCTGGAGTTACCTCAGCAAAACGGGAAGGTTCAAATGTACTGATTCTTAATCATGCTAAACTTTTTGATACCCTCCTAGGACACACGCCAGCTCCCGCCAGGATAGTGCGAAGGGAGCTTATACCCATCGACATTTTCCAGGATCTTCTGTCAGTCTCACAATGTATAATGGGCTTCCCCAGGAAGTAAATGGATATACTCAGGCTTCTTTTCTTCACTTTAGAAGTAGATAGTAATTTCAGAAATCTCTAAAACATATCCTAATTTTTTATATTGCCAGCTACATTGCTTTGGAGAAAATAACTTCTGTCAGAACCAAGAGGGTTTAAACTTTTACGTATGAATGAGTTTATACCTGACTTCAGTATTTTTAAATGTATATGCCTCTAAGGTAGAAGACGTAAAAACTTAAAATAATTACTAGGCCTTGTAGCCAAAGGGAAAAAAATATTAGAATCAGGCTTCTGCACCGGAACTTTAGCCTATCAGAATTACATCAGGCTCAGGTTTTCACACTGGCCAGGGACACACTATAGCATGCTGAATAGGATTCTTTATCTAACAGTGACACCTGAGACTGTTAAATTACAAAATAATTTTCAAGTCCAACTACTGGAAAAACTGCCTCCACTTGGGTTAGTCACAGTTCACAAGCAGGAGCAATTTTACCATTTTATACTTTCAGTGACATCTTCTTTTAATAATTTTTTAAAAAAAATCTGTCCCCTGGAGTTTTTGTCCTATGCTGTTGCTAGAAGACTTGCACTTTAAATGTCAAAGTCTATCAGGAATGAAAATGTTCCTGTGGGAAGGTGAATCAACTCATGTGTTAATCACTAAAGGAAAGCATGACATGAGGAAAACCTTCATGTTTAGAGAAAACTAAATCTGTGACTATTGATAAAATAAATGCTCAGTTCCAATGTTTGATTTTCAGTCATAATCAATATAATGGGACTGATCACACAGGCAAAGATAAGAGCATGATCAAGTGGTTTAGAGGGGCCATTAAAAGCAAGCAACAATTTCATAAAGCAGACTGACTTTAACTAACAAATAATTAATAAACCAACTGACTACGTATCCTCATATGGGGTGAAATGAGGATTTCTTTTAAATAAAGGGTATTGTTCTCATGACTCTTACTAAGGGGGTTTAAAACAATTTAATATGTTAAAACAGCCAGTCAGTGTTCCTCCAAGGATGGCTGAACCTATGAAGAGAGACTTTTTTTGTAAATTATTTGAGTTAAGCAGTACAATGTCACTGAACTGAATTATATTTCTAGAATTGATGCCAATTTGTTCTCCTATCTTTGTCCAAAAATCTACTGTTCTTCTGTTCCAGACAAAGTGAAGCAGAGAGGTAACTCTGTTCACACAATTAAGTAATTTTATATTTATAATGGCCAGTTTCACTAAAGAACCTGCAGTAAATTTTGGAATATAAATTACTGTCTAACTTTATTATAAATTACATTCTAATGGTCTAGATTGGTTACAGTGTTTGATTATACTGCTTATTCTATATTTAATAAACATTACTGCATTTAAAAGACTAGATATTTCACATCTATTAATAAGTATTTATTAATGGAAAACAGTATCTCTAATATAAAATAGAGTGTCATATTTCACATAACATAATGTAATACAGAGAAATATTTTAACTGGCATTACTCATTACTGACCAAATCCTGAATATTATTATTAAATCCTAACTAATGCTAGTTAGCAAGATGAACCTCCATATCCAGTAGTATAATCTAGCCCATCATAACTCTTAGTAAGTTCATGTCAGTTTAGTGTGGCTGTGCCAAGAGGCAGTGTTAGTAACTTACTCAGAGTCACACAAACTGCATTTGAGTTGTATGCATAAAATGTGAAACTCAGACCACCTTTGGACCTCCCCTTGATATCTGTCTCCCTCCCATGAGGGCTAAGAGAGGCTTTCTGTTTCTTGCCTTTGTACAGTATCAGGCTCGTACTATCTCAGCCTTAGAGATGACCAAATGAGCTGTATTCTGCTGCTTAGCATGTACAGGGTTTTATATCTGTTTACTTATAGTAACAGATATAAACCGTGGTCTTCAGTGTCTGGAAGTACTGTAAACATAATAAACATAACAATAAACATAAATCTAAGATGTTACTTAGATCTCACTGACAACTTGGAGACCTTGCAAAAGTTACTTCTGTGTGTCTAGCCTTGTGTTTGAACATTTTACCGAGTGGTGATCATTCCCTGTGACGTGACCTATAAGAAAACAATTTTCACAGAATCACAGAATCGTATAGGTTGGAAAAGACCTTTAAGATCAAGTCCAACCGTAAACCTAACACTAGCAAGACCACCACTGCACCATGTCCCTAAGCACCTCATCCAAACATCTTTTAAATACTTCCAGGGATGGCGACTCAACCACTTCCCTGGGCAGCCTGTTCCAATGCTTGATAACCCTTTCAGTAAAGTAAAATTTCCTAATATCCAGTCTAAACCTCCCCTGGCGCAACTTGAGACCATTTCTTCTCATCCTATCACTTGTTACCTGGGAGAAGAGACCGACCCCCACCTCTCTACAACCTCCTTTCAGGTAGTTGTAGAGAGCAATAAGGTCTCCCCTCAGCCTCCACCTCTCCAGACTAAACAACCCCAGCTCCCTCAGCCACTCCTCATCAGACTTATGCTCCAGACCCTTCACCAGCTTCGTTGCCCTTCTCTGGACACGCTCCAGCACCCCAATGTCCCTCTTGTAGTGAGGGACCCAAAACTGAACACAGTATTCAAGGTGTGGCCTCACCAGTGCCGAGTACAGGGGCACGATCACTTCCCTAGACCTGCTGGCCATGCTATTTTTTTATACAAGCCAGGATGCCATTGGCTTTCTTGGCCACCTGAGCACACTGCTGGCTCATATTCAGGCAGCTGTCAACCAACACTCCCAGGTCCTTCTCTGCCAGGCAGCTTTCCAGCCACTCTTCCCCAGGCCTGTAGCATTGCATGGGGTTGCTGTGGCCCAAGTGCAGGACCTTGCACTTGGCCTTGTTAAACCTCATATAATTGGCCTCGGCCCATCGATCCAGCCTGTCAAGGTCCCTCTGCAGAGCCTTCCTCCCCTCAAGCAGATCAACACTCCCGCGCAACTTGGTGTCATCTGCAAACTTACTGAGGGTGCACTCGATCCCTTCGTCCAGATCATTGATAAAGATATTAAACAGAACTGGCCCCAACACAGAGCCCTGGGGAACACCGCTTGTGACCAGCCACCAACTGGAGTAAACTCCATTCACCACCACTCTTTGGGCCCGGCCGTCCAGCCAGTTCTTTACCCAGCGAAGAGTACACCCGTCCAAGCCACGAGCAGCCAGTTTCTCCAGGAGAATGCTGTGGGAAACCGTGTCAAAGGCTTTACTGAAGTCCAGGGAGACAACATCCACAGCCTTTCCCTCATCTACTAGGCGGGTCACCTTGTCGTAGAAGGAGATCAGGTTGGTCAAGCAGGACCTGCCTTTCCTGAACCCATGCTGGCTGGGTTTGATCCCTTGGTTATCCTCTACATGCCGTGTGATGGCACTTGAGATGATCTGCTCCATCAGGTTCCCCGGCACCGAGGTCAGGCTGACAGGCCTGTAGTTCCCCGGGTCCTCCTTCCGGCCCTTCTTGAAGATGGGTGTCACATTTGCTAATCTCCAGTCAGCAGGGACCTCCCCAGTTAGCCAGGACTGCTGGTAAATGATGGAAAGGGGCTTGGTGAGCACTTCTGCCAGTTCCTCCAGTACTCTCGGGTGGATCTCATCAGGCCCCATAGACTTGTGAGTGTCTAAGTGGTGCAGCAGGTCACTCACCATTTCCCCCTGGATTATGGGGGCTCCATTCTGGTCCCCGTCTCTATCTTCTGACTCCAGGGGCTGGGTACCCAGAGAACAACTGGCCGTACTATTAAAGTCTGAGGCAAAGAAGGCCTTAAGTACCTCAGCCTTTTCCTCATCCTTGGTCACTGAGTTCCCTCCCCCTTCTACTAGGGTCTGGAGATTCTCCTTAGCTCTCCTTTTGCTGCTAATGTATTTGAAGAAATATTTTTTGTTGTCTTTTACGGCAGCAGCCAGATAGAGCTCTATCTCAGCTTTTTCCCTTCTAATTTTCTCCCTGCACAGCCTTGCTACACCTTTGTAGTCCTCCTGAGTTGCTTGCCCCAACCATTTTGCATCCAGCCAGCAATGGCTTCAGCCTGCTTTTCAGTTATACCAGTATACATATATATATATATATATATATATACACACACAAGGGGGATGCAAGAGGGCAAGGACAGACTGGTGAGGGCTGTAACTTCTTTATTTGCCCCAACTAGATCTACCGGAGCTTGTTTGCTAGAGCCCTAAGGCACCTGAGTGACCTCCCCATTCTAAAAGTCATTGTATTCCAGAAATCTGGCCCTTCTGCCACATTCTTTCCATTTTTCATCCTTTGTCTGCACTTTGGATACTTCCTAATACATGGGTGGACCAGTTGCACAATGTCCCTTAGCATGGAAACACAGTGTGGCTACTTCTTTGCCTGTTATTTTGGTTTGTCCTTGGTGTTTTCTTTTATTTTAAAATTGCTATCTGGAAAGAAGGGAATAAAAATGCTATTTGGGGACCTGGAATATCCTGTATGTCACAATGCTTAAGCACAGTACTGCAGCTTTTGCAGTCAAAAAAAATTGCACATTGTAACAGAGAAAATGAAGGCAGAAATCTAGCTGCATCCTCCAATGCCTAGGTAGTCCCTTCATGGAAAACTAGCCACAATACACACTGACACACATTAGTTGGGATAAATACTATGTTTTGTGATCATATGGACAACCACAAGGATTTGCAGCCTCCAGATGTGGAATGTAATAGCAGCAGAGAAGTCACTTACGTATAAAATTTACAAGCATGCTGTAGGCTATTCATCTTCCTGCTTCCCTCTCTAACCTTACGGAGGCTTAAAAGACTGATATACATTTTACATCCTTTCATCATTCATGAGGTAGCAGCACCGAAAACATCAGTATTCTCAGGTCTAGGACTCGTATGATATTGCAGACCGCAGCACCATTCATTGGGTTCATAATAAGTTCAAGCTTTCAACCTTTAAGAGTTTTGGCCCATCAGATTGTAGGAGGCTGGTTATGTGACACATCTTCTACTGAAGTAATAGAAACACACATTTAAGTGTTTGCCTTAAAACAAAGAGACATTTTCTGACTGAGTACAAAGTCAAGATGTGACCCTGACCTCAAAAACCCCTCCCAAGCTGATTAAACGTCCATTAATTCAGTGTTTGCCAAAATATTTTACTTACGACAGGTATGAAAGTACGTTTCTGGACTATTCCCAAAGTTTATACATTATACAACAGCACACAACAATGAATATAAATCTCCTCTAGATGCAACAGCTAAAGATCCTACTAGCCCTCTGTTATTTTGAGGAAAGAGGAGGAAGAAAGGAAATTTCAGTCAGCAAACTCAGCTGTGGCCTGACAAATTACCTCATCCATTGCCACTAATACAGGCTAACCAAGCTGAATTAATTTCTTTGCCACCATGATCTTTTTTCTAGTCCAGAGATCAAGGTCATGTTATATCTGCAGAACATCAACCAGATGTGTATTACTCTTCATGAGACATCCTAATTTTTATTCTTGAGGCAGTAGCCACTTGTGGCCTATTAACAATTATATATCATAAGGTCTTTCATACATTTTTGTTATTCACAGCTCCTACAAACTGCCTTTGCACAATGTAGTAATACATATGGCTTAGGAAACTGACCTCTAAAGAATATTAAATAGCTGTGTAGCAGCTAAAAAGCAATTATCTCTGTGACTATTTAGATATACCTAAGTAATTTTTAGCATTTATAGTGCTGGTAATGATCCCTCTTGGTGCTTTGATATACCAAATCATGGCTAATCTATGCCCACTGCTTTGTGTTACAAATGCAAATGTGTTCGTGTTGATATAAATACTAGACAAAATGAAATTAATGCCTTATTATTTTCCAGCTTATACATGCAAAGCTACTTGGAGCTGTCATTTTCTTTTCTATGATCTAATTACAAAGCCTTGAGGGATACAGAGAGGGAATGAAGTATTTGAGTAAATGGGATATACATGCTCCAAGGTTAGTCACGAGTTCACCGGGCTGCAGGAGCAAAGCCCACCAAATCTAAACCACTCAGGTTAACAGTCACCAGAAAGTGCAGAAACAATAATAAATATCTAACTACAAATGAAAAAAGCGTCCCAGGAGAGCAGTGTAACTGCCATGTAACTGAACCTGTGTAGGAAACAAAGTTATTTTATGCGCTGTTAACAGAATAAACAAGAAAGTGAAGTTCGTGTGCCACCACTGTGCTCCCCTTCACTACCCCCATACCCCAGCAGGACCTAACTTTGCTGCCACACTGACAGAAGTGGGAATATGAGTCCTGCTTCTAAAGAATCCGCCTGTCCTTAATGTTAACGTGCAATTTCTGAGATACTTTTCTGGAAGTTAGTGATTCTCCTGTTCTTTACAGATTTTTAAGCATGCCTGGAGACAAATTCCAACCAAGTAATAAAGATAATCTCGTGTGATTTGAAGGGGAGCAGGGAGAAAAGGAATAATGACATTTTGTATTATCAGCTAGAGTAGCACTGAATAAAGTAGCATCATGGAAAAGGATGTATTTAGTTTATAAAATTTTAGCCAGGGTAAAAATGGTGAAATCTTGTGCATTATGCAGTAAACAGGTAGTCTGATTCCTCCCAGCATATTAATCGAGGCCTAAAACTTCCCTGAATTTAGATAAAAAGGGGATAAAATTGTTCAGTCTTCTGCATTCCAGTACACAAGAGTCATTTTCACCTAACTTGCCACACAAATATTTACACTACCTGTACAGTGTATGAAGCTATGCATGATTTTAGTTTAATTTCTTCCAAACTTCGGAAATTAGCATTGAAACTTTGCAGCTCCTAAGCAAGTTGCTTCTACAATAATAGAACTTTAAAACCCTGTGGAAGGATATGTTCGAAATTGCCTGTTCAAAGAAATTTATGATTTTATTATAGCTGCATATTGACTATTCCTACAATAACCTGAAGGCAGAACCAAACAGTTTATTTATTCAAACTGCAAATGAAATTGGGCAAGAAAAGTAATTAGCAAGCAACAAAAAATAATGGAAAAGCACCATAAAAGCAGTTGTGAATTTATGTGGGTTGTCAGATAGTTAGAAAAATAACAGCTTAAATTTAAAAAGATCAACCTTTTACATACAGCACACAGTATATACAGATTAACCATGAAGCTGGTGTTGAAAAAGCCCAGAAACCGTAGTGCACTCTGCACGTCACCCAGCCTCTTCTCCTGCTTGTGAATGGAAATGTTAACTCAAGAATCAGAGGTGCTCCTACAGGCATCCATGGGGATAGACTCAAAACCCACAAATGTTATTTTTTTATAAAAGAAACTAATTTTCAGAAATACAGATTCTGTGGAGGGTCCTTCCCCGTATTTTTTTTTATATTAATAGGCTACATTTCTTGCCTGTGAAAAAGAAGGCTACTTGGAACTATTCAGCTTTCCATGGGCTAAGGGTCTGCTCCATTTTCCTCCCCTCTTTACTCTCCTCTTACCTGTACCCCTATATACACTAATCCTTAGCTACAACCCTGCACCAAGCTTGGGCATGTTCGTGTTTCATACCCGGGAAGTTCAGCTTATTCCCTTTGACTTTCTTAACCTTCATGTCCCACGTTGTTTCCTAACCTCTCCACTGTCCTAGGAAGGACTTCAGTTTCTTGACTAGACAATAGTTCCTCAGATTTCTAAATCAAGTTTAAGTCAAAAGCTGCGTTTTGGGGGAAAAAGTCCGAGTGCCATTTCATGTAGTAATGTTGCTTCCCCCCCCTCCATTTAATCCAATATCATTCCTGCTACCGACCCTCTGCCTCAACTGTTCAATCCCTTTCATCTAGTTTTTAAATCTGACCATTGCAGTCTTGGTTTTAATTCACTCACAGATGGTTAGCAATTCACATGTGTCTGCGGGCCACGGGCTGCGATGCACTGACCCCCTGGGGCTGCCAGTTCTTTCTCCGCTCTGGCACTCGCAGAGCTGAAGCTACAGCCGGGGAGGCCACGGGCATGAGGCTGCTGGACACGGGAAAACAAGCCCCGGAAACTCAGGCCAACACAAACCCAGACAACTCCCGGGGCCCTGCTCTGCCAGGACAAAAGAAAGCACTAGCAATGGCAAAAAAATCGTATTTTTGAACTATGCTAAGACCTTCTCAAAAGACACTCTGCTTTATTAGGACTCTCTCATTTTCCCTGGCCTTATGAAGTTACTCATTTATGGTTTTTACCAATGCTTCCCTCTATCCCCAAGATGCAATCCTATCTTTATAAATATTTTCCTACTGCTTAATGTAGCTATGAATTTTGCAATGCTCAAGGTAAAAGCAGCAAGAAACAGCTGGATTATCACTTTGGCAGTTCCTTTTTGCACGGTCACTTTGGTCTCACTGTGGAAAGAGAGTAAATGATGGCTATTACTATTTTAATGAATAAGACCCCTGTGAGCTTATAATCACAATTCCAAAAATAAAAGGGTGAATTCTTATGCTTATTTTGGATATTTGTATTCCTTTTAACTGAATGCTCTCTTATATTCTACCATATTTTATTAAGAAGGCATATAATTTGTTTCTTTTTTAAATCTGAGCAGAATGTTCCTGAATAACATAAAATCCAAACTACCCCCCCCCCCCCCCCCGCATTTATGGATTGTAAGGTCAGACTTTTCAGTAAGTGCTGGGATTTAACTGAAAACCATTGCAGGTATTTCTGTCTTTGATTTTCATAAACTATACTCTAGCAATCAAATGTGAATCAATGTTCAAAGTCTTGCAAATCTGTAACCATGAGAATGTGAAACGAGAACTGAAAGAAAGAAAAGATCAAAAAATGTTTGCTTCTGATATTTTGTATGACATCAGTAGTTGCAGTTCAGTGACTAGTCATCTGTCTACTCTCCCACAAAACAAAAAAGTGAGGAATCGACCTAAATATTTTACCTCTCAAGATGTTTCCATTAAAACAATTTGAGGGATTAAAAAAAAACCAAAACCCCTACAAAAAAGACACCATTCCCCAAACAACAAAAGAAACACTTAATGTACAAAAGAAAATAGCAACATTCTTCCTGAAGGGAAAAATATCAGCTGCTCTTCTAATCTTTTATAGTCTCACATTTCCTTCTCCCTTGAAAAACATAGACAGGAAAAAGCACCCTAAGACTACTGGCAACAACAATAAGGTGCATAATCCTTACAGAGGCGGACTCTACTTAAAAGCAGACAAGTATTTCAGTTCAGACCAAGACTGCACTTTTGAAAAGGATTGCTCAGTTATCCTCACAACATGCAGTTGCGTTTGCATCACAGCGTGGTCTTAGAGGAAACAGAAAGGAAACAGGTTCTCCTTTCACTTGAAGCTTAACCAGGTGTGGTCCAGGGAACAATTAATTCTCTCCAAACACTAACTGGCATTCAGGTTACAGGACAGCACTAGGTGGACTCTGAAGTAATCTCCCCTGAAACTGGTACAGTATGGCCACTAGTTTCACTATACAGATACTGGTCCAAATTACTTGCAGATGTAGATGAAATCAGTAATATTTTTCCTCCCAACCTGCACACATTGGGAATTTCCTTCCTCTGCTTTACGAAATGGTTCCATGTATTTTGGACAGAATGATACAAAGTTTTCATCTGATATGTTTTATTTCTTTTCAAATACTTTTATAGAGACTTCATCTATATGCGACAATGGCAGAATAAAAATGGTATCCATTGGGTACCCATGTGTACCAGGTTATTGAATTTGTTTATTTGGGTACTTAATCTAAAATAATTTTACCTTAATCTCTCAAAGCATACATTCTAAGGCAAGAGAAGTAGCAAAGCAATTTAGAAACTCCCTAACTTTCTGGATACACTAAATTTCCATTATTTAAGTTCACAAACAGATGCAAGTTAGTTGCATTTAAGTCCACAATTAAGTTCTTTACTAGAGAGGAGCCTGAGAGAATATCACTTGTGTGCTATCTCCTGGTTTCTTTCATGCACTGCATTTTTTCTCAATTATCAGAAATTGCTTAAGGCTATAACATCTCTGACAGATGACCATTACTACATCTATTTTACAAATATGAATCTGAAGCACAAACACCAATAGAATCAAGTTTCATATGGGAAACTCTGGTAAAGAAAAGTTTATCACACAAGAATCCCGCTCCAAAATCTCTATATTCAAATTATTTCCTAAGATAATAAAACCCATGGATTCAAAATGTGCTTCAAAACGCAAAAGCATACAGGCTCGTGGTAGATGGTAACAGATGACTGGGCAGAGCCTCTGAATGTTTTTCTTATCCCCAGCTTCTCCAAACAGGCAAAAACGACTTGCTTATTTCTGTCCTCTGCAGGAAAAGCTCACAGGTCGTGGCCCTGGCAGTTTACTTACCAAGTGAAACCCAGATCCTGCTGAAGTGAATGCTAAAATTCTTATTGACTTCAGTACAACCATGATTTCACCCAGTGACTTCACCACAATACATCCACAAGCAAGCTTGAAAAAGGACCTTATGCTGGTATTGCAGCTCCATTAGTCAAATGACAGCAGTCGAAACTATGTTGTTTTTCTCAGAAGCACGGATTTTGAGAAGCAGCACTCCTAAGAAGAAGGGGAAATGAGATGGTGTATATTGAGACATATCTGCTCTGGATGCACCGAGTCTCAAAACACCCACAGCCTTGACACAGCAGCTCTATGCACAGAAATGATTTCTAAATGACAGACTTTAATCAAGAATAATACCCAAGCTCTGGCATGAATAGGAGGCAGGTACCAGGATACCCTCTAATTAAATAGATGGAGTCAAATACTTAAAATTAATTAATGCCTTAAACCCTCGGGTTTAATCTCCAGAGAGGGACTCTATAAGAGAATCACTACATACATAAATTATCTTTCAAGAGAACAACATTAGTGTATATCAGTTCATTTGCTTTGCAATATTACTTCTAGAAATTTATATACAGCATTCATATATGTATTGGCCCACATTACACTGATTTGTAATTAAAAGATGATTATTGAGGTTACAGTGTTAAACCATTAGAAATTAGGCACGTTAAGGCTGGGAATGAAACCTTGATCAGCTTCCTTGCATAGACACATTATGAATAGGTTTCAGGAACAAGAGCGGAGCAAACTTGTCCATTGTAACATCCAGTCTCAGTCTCCCCTTCACTGCTGATTTGCAGTCTTCCCCTTCTCCTTCCCCTCAGCTCCCCCTTCCCAGCCCTGATCTGTCTCTCCACCACGATAATGCAATCAGCCCTCTGGGCAAATGTAATCCCAGTCTCTCCCACAGCTCTCCTTCTCCCAAGACATAATGCCTCATCTCCTCAGCAAGTGTATCAATACAATTTCTTCCTCTGGTATCTGGAAGCTGGCATTATCTTCATGTGATACTGAGGAAAATAAATCCTTGTGTTCACAGATCAGGAGCTCAGATCCCAGACAGTTCTCAACAAGTATGAGGTCTAATGGCAAGGAAAGTCCTGCTCAGTGTTGGAACATTCCCAATGCAAAGAATATTCGTAGTACTCAATTTTTAAATCTGATTATTCTTCCTAGTCTTGTGAGTACTCAGATACTTTTAAACATTCAAAACCTGGCCAAGTTCAGATGCTCTTTACACAAATGGTGAAAGGCACATATCACTGGCACAAAGGATGAATTTTAAGTCTCCATACACAAGGAATCTAGGACTTCTCAAGGAATACATTGTCAGAATACTTTAATATGCTTAATGCAATAGATTTACCTAAGGAGTTTCATTAGAAAAAAATATTTCTCTCTTGCTAACAAATGTCAACACAACCAGCAATAGTGTGGGATACTGAACTGCCTCAGAAAATGGCTCCAGTTCTAACATCTTAAGAAGACACAGATCTGCCACCTGTAGTACACGTAGGGAAAGTTTTTCTTAAATGACATGATTTGCAATCTGTTTTGCATTTCCACTGAACCTCAGTGGGTTGCACTATAGTTTATTACCAACATACTCAATACAGGCCAGTTTAGTAACAGAAAGACTAATATCTGCCAAAGAGAGACTCATGCAAACATTATGGAAGGATGCAGCAAAAGCACGCTCTTCAAAATGAGCACAAGCAAATTAACCACCTTTTCTGCTTAATTCTACCTGAGTTCAATTTGGGATAAAGAAATGCATCAGAACAAACTAAATGAAGTTGCCACCATGGGAATTTGTCTCCTACATTTTTCTTTTATAAGCAGGGAAGAAAAAAGTCAGCGCAGGAATGAGATCAGTAATGCTGGGGATATCTTCTGCTCAAGCACTGAACCTTAAATGTACCTTTTAAGTATTTTGATTTTTTTGTTATTATTTGGCAATACTAGTATCTCATATTCACAGAAGAAATTTATTTATTTATTTTCTAAGGTATAAAAATTTGTGTGCATAGAATCATAGAATCATAGAATGCTTTGGATTGGAAGGGACCTTTAGACGTCACCTAGTCCAACCCCCCTGCAAGAGCAGGGACATCTTCAACTAGATCAGGTTGCTCAGAGCCCCGTCCAACCTGACCTTGAACGTTCCCAGGGATGGGGCCTCCACTACCTCTCTGGGCAACCTGTGCCAGTGCCTCACCACCCTCATTGTAAAAAATTTCTTTCTTAAATCCAGTCTAAATCTGCCCTCCCTTCGTTTAAAACCATTGCTCCTTGTCCTGTCACAACAGGCCTTGCTAAAATGAAACGCTAACATGAAAATAAACGTGAAAATAAACACTTGCTAACATGAAAATAAACACTACTGGCATGCACTTCCACAGCTATTCTTTGATAACATAATTTTTTACAGTCTTGCCCAAGGACTAACCCGGAATGTGGATGTGTTACGACAAACATTGCACAAACCCAGTAAAAGCAGATAGCCTTTGTCTCAAGTAATACAGGAGAGTGTAACACAGATTTTATCTGAAGCTAATTGACCCTAGGGAGTAGGTAGCTTTGCCTTGGGTGTACTTTCTCTCTCCCCTAGTGCAGTCATCCCAAGTTTCGCTGCCTTTGCAGTGTTCCTCACCACTAGTTGCAATGACCAGCGGATATGTAGCTTTCTCCCCATGCCTCCTAATATGTAAAATGCAGGCTGAGTCTAAACAAGGCAAAACTGGAGCAACAGAAGTCCCCTACTTCAGATTTCTGGTAACAGCAGTAGCCCCAGTTTGGTCCTGGCTGAGATTCTTTCAGGTTTGTGTACATCTGAGTTATCTTCCCTTTCACCTTCCTCTACTGACTTCAATACTGGGAACACACCATTAACAAATAAAGGATTCCTTTAACTTTCTGCTAATGCTGACAGGATTAACATTGGATTCACTAAGATGGTTAAACGTAAGATGGATAAGATGGTAAGATGGATAAACTCATGGTTTATCTAAAGTCACTCAGTAGTTTTTTTATGAGTGCATTGCTGCTTTTGTCCAAAATAATTCCAGAATGTTTCAAAACCTTACCGCCACCAGAGAGAAACTACACCACTGCCTTTCCTTTTCCAACAATAAGCAGCACAGCTAATCATCTATAACTGCTTGATAAATGTCATTCTGCAGTGTTATAAAGTAGTTGGTGTTTGTCAGTGATGTCTCAAAGGGTAAATGATTATTTACTTCAAAGTTCAAAGGGTAAATGGATATTTAGCTAGCAGTACAGAGATGCTCTGACTGGAAGAACTAACAGCAAACTTATCAATCAGCTTTTCTTAGTCCACAGTAAATTGTTAATTTTCATTGTTCTTTCTATGGCTACTGGGAGACATTTACTTCTAATTTTCTGTTACTTACTAACATTTAAATTAAAATTCTGCCAGTGAGTTTTTTTAAGGACCTGAGAAGTCATTAACCAATTCCTAAAGTGGTAAATTGAGAGACAGGTGCTGTCTCAGGGTAAGTACGCAGGGCGGTAAAGCAATTCATAGTCAAACCAGCCTGAAATTATTTGAGAATGATAGTACTTAATAAATGGTAGTACTTAAATAAATAAATGATAGTACTTAAATAATAAATAAATAAATAAATAAATAAATAAATAAAAAATAATGACAGTACTTAAAAAATAATAAATGATACTTCATAAATAAGAAATGATAGTACTTAAGTAAACTACCTTCAGGTTAGTTTAACTGTATGAATAAGCTTGTCTAGTTTTGCTGACACACAGATAACTTCAGAGGGCAACAAGTTTTTAAAATGCGTTCAAGACAGGAATTAAGTTTAGAAATGTTTAAAATACAAAAAAAAAAAAATTACACTGCAGGCTGATTTAGAAGCAAATTCTAACATCTGTACTCCAATCTAGCATTTTGAATCAGGCTGATAAAAACATTAAGAAGTCTCTAACTGGTGATAATGAATACAATCAAGCCATCTCAGAGAATTATGTTTCTGAATAAATGCCAATTACATGATTAGAACATCACGGTGAACTTATTTAATGTCAATGTCACCACTTTATTATGAATACAACTAAGTTTTCTTTTTTTTTTATGTAACTGCTAGACATACTGTATATACAGTATGCCATTATCAAATTAAGAATCACATACTGCCTCAGGATTAGATGCTTAAATTATGACACCTCATTTTGCTTCAAAAATCTCTATATATTTGAACAGTATTTTAAACATTTTTTAATGTGCAATCTCAGTGGAATATGATTTGTATTTCTTGCAATGTAAGTTTTGTTAGAAGATTAGAAACCATTTCTAAAATGCTTCAGTTTGTTATTACTGAGCTTGTGTAGCTTTTGAAGGCAAACTAGTGGCGTTGTATCCAGTCAATCAATGTATCCCAACACAGTGGTCTAACAGTTTCTTTTGTTTGGTTGGCAACCAGTGCTCTCAGGTAGAGACCACTAATATTGAAGTGCATTTGTCTACAGGGAGCTATCACAGGTGTAAGTCCATTATGCTCCCGAATATGCAGTGTTTTGGAGTTGTCTTGCTCAGGTTTTCTCTTGCACAACTCTCAAAACGTACTGCAAAAGGGATTACTCCCCTAGAAAACAAAATGGTGGGAGTTCTGCTTTATTTTATTTTATTCACACTGGTGAAAAATACTGCTTAAGAAAGCTACCATGAAATTTTCCAAAGCCTCATTTGAATGAAAGACTCGTCCAAAAAGAAATGGAATTATTAACTATAAACCATTTATCTAAAAGCAGAGGGGATAAAACTAGCAATTTCAGTTCCTCCCAAAGAATAACAAAATTCCTTTATGAGAAAAAAGAAAAGAGAGAGTCAACTCTTACAAAGGTCTATAGATTAAATGGCAGCACCAGCCTGAAGCAGGCTAGACAGCAATGACCCACAGGTCAGCAAATGATAAGTATTTTAAGCAGGGATGTTTGTTAAATTCAAAGCATTTGAATTTTACTTCACTTCCAAGTGAAAATGGTAATAGAAACATACACTTTCATGTCACATAGGTAGCAAAGGCATCTAGTCATCTCACTTTTATTCAAACAGGGGAATCTGTAGGCTTGGGACTCAGCCACCCTCTATATGAAAAGGTCAGAAGCAGTATGGCAGGATCTAGAGATACAGAATTGAGGAAAATTTTGGATACAAGACCAAACAACACTTTCCATTATTTCACGTGTTTGACAAGCTCCTGCAGCAAAATCTACCTGGGCCAAATGGGACAAAATAATTTTGAAGCTGCGGAGAGTCCTACCTGTGGGAATCATCGTAGGAAAACACAATTTCAAGTAATGTGATATTGCTCATGCAAGCTGAGACACGAATATTAAAACTATTTCTCCAAATAACATACAATGGGGACTTCAAGGTTTGTAGGGTTTTTACAGAAAACTTGTGTTATGATTATTATCTGATTATTATCTCATCCAAGTTGGCAGAATAACAACAACAGAGCATAAAGGAACAATATCATGCCATGGGAGCAGTTTGAATGAATGACGGCATAATATAGCATTTCCCCTTAAAATAGTTCTCTATAGCTAGTTCTCTACTGTACAGACAAAAAGCAGTATAAAATTAAACAAGTAACTGTACCATTTGTCATGACTGACAGGAGTTTGGAAGATACAGATGCTAAAACAAGCTATTACTGGATAAAAAAAATGGCTATATTTCAAAGTTCAGGTGTTTTGGAGAATGCTTAAACAAATGTATATGCTAAATGCCTATCTATTCTTAAAAATACTTACCTAAAGTGCTCCTAAGACTAAACCAACCCATGGCAAATTAAGACAAAAATATTGTTAAGTATGCATTTGTTGAAATAAATTAGGAAGAGCAACACATTTTGCTATTGTTTCCTTAACCCCTTCAAAACCACCATCCTCATTATGCTTTATTTTTGTTGTAGCTCTTAGTGGAACAACTGATGTTCGTTTCTTAGAACGCACATCTATGAAAACACCCGAGATATTCCCCTTTACTGAGATTTTGTCTTGCCGATAGCAGTAGTGCTCCATATTCCTGCAAGTACACTCAATGGGGCAAATTCCACATAGAACTTGCATTCAATAAGAAGAAATGCACTGAGACATACCGAGATACTTTGTTTTTTATCACTGCAGCAAAGAGAAATAATGGGTACAATCTTTTCTTTTGGAAGAAACAATGCTTAACTCACTTTAAATAGGCTGAAATTCACACTTTCAAGAATGTGACAAAGTAGAGTGGAATATGGAAACAGAACGAGGGGAAGTCCCTACCAATTCATTTGCCTGATAATGAGAAACAACTTGTCCTAGGAAGCCCAGGGACATAGTATGCCACATGAACCCTTGTAGAATAAGGATGAATTCTACTTGCAAAATGGCTTAACATTTATTAAAAAATCTCTGTCTTATTTTTTTATATGGTCTATTATTAATTCTTAGTGTGCATGATGTGCAGGAGATAGTCAGGTAAAATAATGACTTCATTTTCAGATTCTATAGGAGACCTTCTAGCACACACTTCTAATAATTTTCTGGCACAGCAGAACACTGGGGAATAGAAAGACTCTTTTGCTTGCGTCTGGTCATTTCACCTGGTCAGGATTATCAAGTTTAATGCCCTGTCACATGACAGGGCTGACAGTCAGTGGTTACTCAGTCACAATTAAAGCCTCCTTGGCTTAGCAAAAACATAGAAGTGAGATGTAAAATGCAGCTCTCTTTATTTGTACTTAAACTACTGTAGGAGGTAAGAAAAAACCTTTTACAAAACACATTCATGGATGCTAAAGTGTTTACACAGTTAGGAGATTTTTTTCTCAACAAACACAGCATACCTGTAATAAAAAGACCCAGCTGGCAGCTACAAAAGTAGTCAAGTTTAAAGTTATAAAAATAGTGACACATGAAACAATGAGAAAGTATCCAAAGTTGAATCAATTTTCAAAGAAAAAAAAAAATGTTATTAAGGTAGAATTAAAATCAGTGGGAAAAGAATAGCCTGAATAAAATAGATTTAATCATAAGGTTGATTGAGATGTCTGTGAAAGTTGATAATGGGTGGCAATAAGATTTAGAAGTAAATTAGGTATAATAAAAAGGTGTTAATTTTTAATGAGATGAGCTCTCATTAGAGACTAAAAAGAAATCTAGACTTTTAAAGTTTTACATTTCATTTATGAAGGTTTCAGAATTTGGTCTGAACCTGTGTCACTTTATAAGACATTTTTTGTGATTTCAAGCAGGTCTGCTGGCTCTGTAAGTTTGTAAAGTAGTCATGAAAAGTAAGGCATGCCCTATTGGTTTCTGTTAACCACTGATGGTTTCAGGAATAGAATTTTATTTCTTAAAGATCATGTAGATATTTATTTCCATATACTTGGACAGTAAATGTTTTCTTATCTGTACAGCACTGCTGTTCCATTGCTGACCCAGATCCACAAAGGAATTTTAACATTTTTTAAAGAAAAGGGGGAGAAAAAAAAAGTGCCCACTGCTCCATGCCTGAAAGGCACCTGTTTCAGGAGAGGATTCAGTGTTGAGAACTCCAAATCTAACACAGGGACCTTCCTGTTACCTAGGGTCAGGCCTCTGAGTTTGTGAGAGGAATGGAAATTAAAGTACAGTCTTGATGGCACTGTTTCTGTAGGGCAGGAGAATGTCCTGTCCCAGACAATGGTTTGCAAGACACTTCAAAAGTGCTGCGTGATCTATCACAGAGTTAGAAGCTGCCATTTCCAGTACTATAACCCACCACCACAGTCAGTGCTCATACCTGCCAAACGAGTCTGTGAACCTCTCCCGTGAATCCCACTCTACAGCAAACAGGAGTACAGACACAATAAAGTTGCTACAGCTAAAGAAGTTAATAGTGAGCCGAGCTTCAGCAATCGACAATAAGCTCTTCCTGTTCCCGGCCTGTCTTTTTTTAACTTCATACTTCAAGTTTTAATGTACACACAAACAGAAGTTATCAGTACAGATCAGCACTCACAGCAGTGCAGAACCCTCCGTGAGAAGTGGTGCCTTTGGAATCCATTTGTAGTTCGTCTCCTCACTTGGGATGGAGAAGAGCTGGAAGAGCTTTCTTCCCATATTGCTGTAGCAAAAATACGACAGGAGGGGAAAAAAATTAACCACTTGAAAACATTACACTAACATTCTGAAGAGAGATGAAAATGGGATTTACACTGTAAGCAATTCATATACATGCTAAATCTGATAGAAAAATAAGATTTACAAATTAACTTGGGCCTATTCCTACAGCATCTGTAGTAGTTACAGACATGGCTTTGAAGTCATAGTGTATGTAGTGAGAATATCAATAGATCTCAGCACATTGTACCATAGTATATATCCACCTTATTCTTCCACAGAGATAAAAGAACTTGTCAAACAGCACCAAAATCTAGAAAAATTTTGAAGAGCCATATTGTGAAAACACTTGATTACTCTTGGTCAGAAACAACCTTCACCATTTAAGCTGGGTTTAAAAACCACTTTTCCTGATCTCTTTTACCATGTTCTATTCTTATCATGTGCATTTGCTATTTTCTCACATTAAAGTGCTATGCTGTTTCACTACCTATGACAGAGCCAATATCAGTGCCTGTATTCTGGTGTCAAACCAAGAAGTTTCCTCAAAAAAAGCAATAGTTATAGATATTGTTAATAGCACATTAGCCTAAAACGTTAGCACAATTGATTTACAGGACTAGTCACTATTAGTAGCCTTAAAGGGACTTTCCATCAAAGCCTGCTAAAACTATACATCAGATCAAATTACTTGCAAGGGTGTGTGCAGGTATCTATGTCACACGTACAGGTCTCGGGTTTTTCTGTAAGCATACAGCCAACTGGGTACATTGGAAGCACTGGTCAAAACATAGAAATACCTGGATATAAGTAGGTATATTTAATCTCCCCGTCTTTGTAATATGCCTGTTTTACTTAAGCATAACGCTAGCCACAGATGTGTCACATTATCCGGCAGCCTCTCCTTTGGGGAGGAACTACCAAATCATAATCTCCCATATACAACGCAGGATGAAGAGTTAATAGATTTGGAGGGATTTTTTTTCAGATTTACCTATGTGTTAAGTCGCCAAATAGGAAAATGTTCGCTGAACATCAATGCTGAACAGGAAAATTATATTCTTAGAGTCATCCAAGGTAAAGTACAATAAACACAGTTTTGAGACGCAAAAGTCAGGCTGGTAAAGAATGCACAGAATAATTTCATTTTCTGAATACAATTTATTAAGGTAAATTTGTGATTCTAAAACTAAACCATCTGACTGTCATTCTGCACGAGGCATGGATGTGCACTAGGACTATGAAGAGAACAAACACCAAACAGCAAAGGTGACCTTTATCACAGCCCTTCAAAGTTTCATCACACAAGAGGACTAGATCACAGAGCAAAATTTAAGTAATGCAAAATATGGCTGTTCTATTTTCCCTAGTTCTTCTACAGTAAATAGTATTGGCCTCTATATATTCATCTTATCGATTTTTTAATGATATGCACAGAAAAGTAATTCCCAAATGTTCACTCTGTCACTGTGACTAATCATTTTCTCCCTTCTCTAGATTTACACCTTGAGGAAACAGTTGCATCAATGATGCTTTCCATTAAAGTGTCCTGCAGATGTCAAGAGGTAGGCATTAATGGCCAGATAAACCTTATAAATAGCAAGATGCTGTTTAAATACTAAATAAAAACAATAATCAATAAAGAAGCTAGAGGTAGAGTATAAATTTGCCTATTTTAAATAATTTCCTGCAGCCATATAAAATGCAGTGCTGACTTTAGTCTCATTTTCTCCCAAGTTCTTGAGTGAAAACTTGTTTATGTCTTCATTCTTATCGCTTCCTTCTTATGGGTCATTTTAATGTTCATACAAATGTAGCCGTAAAACTAAATCCACTAAGGAATGCCTCAGACTTTCACGACGTGAAAAACTGGGGCTTTTTTGAATGTTAAGTACTTGAATAAAAAGTTAGCTGAAATGAAATTTGAAGTATAGTGTGCATCCTTAAAAGTAAACAGTGTAGCAAGCTGTCTGAAAAGCAGCTTGTTTCCAGATTATTGGAATATGCTCAGTTTTATTCTAGGATACTTAAAGAATTGGCCAGTGTGATTTCTGAGTTCTTTATAGCTACCTCTGAGGACTCACAATGTTGCCAGAAGATGGAAAATGGGAGAACAGAGTTCCTGTGTTAAAGAAAGCGAGAAAGTAAAGGAAAAATTTAGAGGCCAGGCAGTTAACTTCAGTTCCCCCAAAATTTCTGCAATAAATTATCCACCTACTTGTAACCATCTAGAAGGTAGTACAGAAAAATTGCAGACAGCATAGAGTTGTCAACACCAAAAAAGTCAAACCAGTTTAATTTCCTTTTCCAACAGGCTAATAGATCTTTTGTGTTTAAGAGACAGGAAATAAACCCTCTTACATCCTGATTTTAGGAAAGTTTTGACAGCATCTCACTTGACAATCTCATCAGCACTTGATAAGCACACTGTCCAGGTAAAACAGCAAAAAAACTGGTGCAAAGACTGGCTGAATAACCAGAGCCCAAAACTAGTTTTCCACAGTTTGTTACCAAAAGCAAAGGAGACTTACCTGGCAGAAACCCTCCTGGGTTTGGATTTGTTCAGCGTTTTCATTAATAATAGTAATGACGTAGCTGTGTGTGTGTACTTGCCAGAGCTGAGGATGGCATGAGGTTGGGAGGGACTGCAAGAATATGGCAGAACTCCACATTATCTTTGCAAACTGAAGGTTTGTATAAATTGGGGTAAAAAATTAGGACAAGTGTAAAATATGACACATGAGGAGGAATATCAGCTGCACAAATAATTCACTGCATAGGAGTTCTTAAAGTGTTTGTAAGGGGAAACAATGATGGCAATGGTGAACACTGACTTCTGAAATTCTTGTTCATACTTTAAAACCATAATAGCTAAGCATATGCTAAAATCTAGTAGATGGGTATGGAGTAGTGCATGGAAAGAAAAAGAGAGGAAAAAGCCCTTTAATACTTCCGTAACTGATAACCTGATAGCTTCTGGATTAAATTATTCACAGCTCTTTCATAAAAAAAATTAAGACATTCTTCTGTTCATTGTCAGTCAGTAACTCACTGCCAAATTAAAAGCTTGTTCATATAGAAATTACTTAGCTCTACAGTGGCACCCAAAATATAATGAGCAACATTCCTCAGACTTCAAAGATAAAATTGCAAATGTATGTAAAATACAGAAAAAAAAGTATCTGAACACAGAGATGCATTACTAACTATTACTTATTGAGGGAACACATGTATATTTTCCAGTAGAATGCTGACAGCACTCAAAGAACAGCAATCACATTCAGTCCAGAAATAACCACTGAAGAAAACAGAGCAAAAAAGGCATGAAACGAATTGTAATATTGTATTAACTTGGTAGAATTTTCACCAGCCATGGCAAGGATGTTACCACTATGACCCTGCAGGGTAAGTGGCATGTAATGCTTTGCATGCATCAATTATGAGAAACAGCTTGATCAGAGATATTTAGAAACTAACTCTTTAATGCAAATGATCACAAGAAAGTAATCAACTTTATTCTCTAAGGTCTTTAATTTTTAGCTTATTTGCAGAGCTGCTGAAAGTATAGCATGTAATTGGACTGGCCCATGGTGAGTTCCTGAAAGTACTATGAGTTAGATACTCCTATAATCCACAGTACTTATTTTTGCAAATTCTATCAATTTGTTATTAGATGCAGTACAGTCTCCAACCAAATTTAAGTCCAGGACTAGAAGGGGCTGAAATTTGGAGCCATGGCATTCTGTTCATGCCAACACTGTCGACATATTTTCTCCAGTATACAAATAGAAGAGTAAACCTGTAGCAGCATGGGACGTCCCTTCCACCATCACGTGAGCTCCTTTCCGTCCAAGTTTTCAGTTAGTGGATTTTTATTCTTGACGACTACATGGCTCATGTCCCATGAATAAAGCTACCACAAGCAACTAGAATTGAGCTTCTTTTACTTGGCAGAACTATGCCCACTTTCCACATCCAAAACAGTCCCAACACTAAGTTCCATTTCCTTTTACTAGAAGCATTTGGAAAATTTAATTTTTTTCTCCTGTAAAGACTAACATAAAGTGACTCTCTTGTCCCCCTCCCAACTATGTCTTCAAAGACCACAGGATTCTAGGTATTTCTGAGTGTTCATCAGTGAGATCCAGAGAGGCTGTTTTTCCTGATTCTTTTTCTTTAGGTACTAGACTTCAAGGGTGCACTTGAACTGGGAATTTCACTGGGGTCAGGAACGCATTTTTGAAGTGCATCTCTAAATTGCCCCTACTTGCTATGCTATTTGTTTTGCATTGTGAAGAGGGCTTTTCCATCAAACTAAAGTGATAAAAGGGCTCCAACTGCTAATGGGCATTCAGCCCCCGATAACAGACTAAGCAAGTCCAAAGCAAAACTCTCCAAAATGACACAGTGTGGATGTCAGGTTCTCTGCCCCACCTGATCAGCTCTGTGGACCACCAGAGGAGTTCACACAGATCTCCTTTGTTGAGGTCATGTTACTCGCTAATGCAGACATAGTCATACAGTCTGGGATAGAAAATCCCACAAAATTCACTAATAATTTTAGGTCTTTATAGTCATCCATACCAAAGTTGAATTTGAAGAAATTTTTGGAGTTCCATTGCTACAGACCACACCAGGAGAAAAATGCTAGTATTATCCAAGACTTTCAACAATTCACTTACTGTCAATTCTGTGTTTTTCATTTGGTTCTCTAAAAGGTACTTGAAACGTCTTCGAATATTTAACTCGGGGAAAAAAAACAAACGAAACCAAACCAACCAGGGTTTTAACCAAGCAACTACTTCTTATGGAAAGTTTTGAGACGCACTGTCATTTTATCTAGGTGATTTGGGTCTTGCATATGAAATACAGTTTCAGTAAGAAAGGCAGCTAAAGAAAAACAGATGTTGAAAAAAAAAGTCATCTACTATTTCTTCATGTTATTGAAATTGTAAAATATTTAACGTTACTCACCTGATTTTGGGAATAACAATTGATTTGCAGCCAACAGGAGAAGCAAAAGTTTTCAGTAAAATTCTGTCCCTAACTCTTCAAAACCTAACAGAGTTCACTCTTTATGAGAAACTGGTGAATAATCCATGAAGTACGAAGGGATATGTTCTTTCATACATTTCATTCCTACAATTTTTATTCTCTTATAATTGAACTAGGTGTCATACCCTACAAATGGACCTTATATGCTTATATTGGAAGGCTAAAGAAATATATTCAGAGCAGCTATGCCATATATGAGGAAAAAAGATGAGGGTGAAAAGGCAACTGTGAGAAAAGAGAAAGAAAATACAAAATCAGTGTCCAGTGTCAATTACTGGATGTGAAAAACCAGCAAACAAAACCCAGAAAAATGGAAAATAAGTCAGGCAAGGGACACACAAGATATTAGGAACAAAGAGCTAATTTGTCAGCTTCACTGAAGTAATTTAGAGTTATGTCATACACCCCATGGTTTCTAAGGTGAAGACATATTATTTGAAAGCCCAATTAAACACACAAGCTAACTTTCACTCCTCTCTCAATATAAATCCCTTTTCTGGGGAGCTAATGGTTTTTAAGAAAGACCTGGTCCCTAAATGTGTTCTCACATGGACATTTAACTGCCAGTCACTTCTTAATGTTGTTCTCATTGCAAGTATTACTACTTACTATGAATAATCTATCACACTTTAATGAGTCAGAATGGGTCACGTATTTCTGTTTGTTCTCTCAGATCTAATTGAGCTACAATAATACAAATAATAATAATAATAATTATTCAAATGACATTATATGATTTTAAGGCTGCTCTAATTGTTAATCATTTAATCCAACTTTGCTGTGCACAGTCTCAAGACCAGATTGAGTGTAGATGTCTAAACTAACACATCTCTGGTTTCTTTGTAAAGACAGAAACCTAGTAGCCATTGAAATCCATAATGAAAGGTGTTCTGGTTCAAGAGAAACAATCATACATGGGAAAAAAACCCCACTAGGGTTTGATGGTAGGAGTGTGATATAAAGGTTCTGAAACACCATTCTCGTTCTTAATCATGAGGGCTTTTAGATTATCCAGTCGACAAATAACTAATATTTCTTCAAACAATTTTCCTGGGGTTATTACCTTATGAACTACACCATAGTTAGGTTTATAAATGAGAATTTGCCACCAGAAATTGAGAAGCTAAGGACAAAAAGTAATCTTTTGCTAAGCATATGTGGGACTAAGCAGTATAAATGACCTTTTACCCCTGCTTTGAAAGCTTAAAGAAACAGGATTTTTTCAGGTCCTATAAGATTTTTCCTTTAGCTCCATGTAGGTTTTCCTGGGGTTTTAATTGGCTACTTTTTTTGTGTACATGCCACTATGGTTCACTCATTAAATGGTTCACTAAGGTTAACTAAAGACTAATGTCTTATTTTAAAATATTGTGTCATTACCCTGCACCCACATACTGCAGCTCAATAGTAGCAGAAGGCATTTGGCTTCTTGCATTATCATTTAAAGAGTTATAGAAATAGACATAATTTTAACCTTCATCTTTATTAACTATATAATGTGGGCTTCCAGCCTTTTTCTTAGAACGTACCAGTAATTAAATAACTTATCCATGTTAAATAAAGATTATTACAGGATTTATTTATACGTAACAAATCTAAGCTTTTCTTGTTTTTAGTTTGAGAACTATAACATGAAAAACTTTTAGTCTTAGTCTTTATTTAAAAAAAAAAATCCACAAATCCCTATTTCTAAAAAGCTTTAACTCACAAGAAAAATGTCAAAACCATCTCAGTCAAAGAATCCCAAGGGAACAGGGTCCCCATTAAGCTTATTTGGATAACTTTGCATTTCCAAACTTTTTCACTTTTTAATTTTACTTTTTTTTTTGGTAATTTTGTAACTTTGACTTAGAACATCCAGGCTAACATTGTGCTTGTAATCACAGAAAAAATTACAACATTTTCTAATGGTCTTTTTCCCTTTAATTACCAGCTAGATAATTATAATTCTAGATTTAGATCTCTGCATGTAATAATTTTTCATTCCAGTCTCAATAGAAATGAGCAAGAGAAATTTGTAAAGACTGGAATATACAGGGTCTTACAGATCATGAATCAATTTCCAGATTACGGTTTACTTTGACATAGGCAAATCAAAGGACAATATACACTTAAATGAAAACAATTAAACAATGCTATATCAATAGAAAACCCATTTTCTCTGTTATAAACAATTTATATCAGGGAAAATTTACACCAAATGTTTTAGTAAGTATTCTGCTGAAGGAAGGAAAAAAAAAAAAGTTTGTGGAAAGTAGAAGACTAAGTTTCATAGCTGTTTGCTTATTAGGTCCTTAGCTGAAGAGATGCTGGTAAGCTGATAAAGGTTTTGGCCCTAACTTTATTTTGCACTTGCATTCTCTTTCCAATTGTACAACAAATAAAAGGTACAGAAAACTCTCCTGGGGCAACTGGTATTCCATTGCAACTTTTTTGGCAGGTTAGAAACTGCTAGACTTCCCAAAAGTTTGTTTGTCTTCCACAGGGAAAAGCCTTTCCTCTCAGGAATAGCAAATGCTTCCGCTTGGATTACAGGAAAAACCCAAGCCATAAACCTGCACAAAATAACCTGTGGTAGACTGTGACGGTGTGCTTCCCCCGCCCTCGACCTTTATCTCCTGCAACCCTGCTTAGGTGATAACCACCAGTGGTGATTGTAAATGGATGCATCTGGTCACCATCGGCTCAAAGTGGATTCAGGAGACAGATAACAACACAATAACCTAAGGGTTGGGCTATTAGCCCAACAATAGCCTGTGTTGGGCTATTGTGTTGTGCCTAGGGCTATTGTGTTGTGCACCTACCCAAGAAACTAAAACCTGTGGTCGGCATGCAAATATGACTATGAGTCAATCATCTTATCCCCCATAAATAGTGAGCAGCCCAAGAGCCCTTTGAGCTCTCCTGCACGGCAGTGGGCTGCATGCCAGGATCTCCCCTTGAGCAGGGACGCCTCTCAAGGTTACTCCTCGAGGTTGAGAGATTCCTTGCCGCAACAGATCCTCGGTAAGTGACTAATAGCATGCTAAACTTTGAAATCTTAGCTAAGTCATATAAAGGATTGATTGCGCATATATATATATATATATAATCCTTTAGATATAAACCGTTGACCAAGTCTGGGACTAGGAGTGGATCTAGCCGCACCTAGACTCCTCTCTGAGAAGGCGTTTAGAAAGCAAGGGGATCCTTTTCCAAACCTCATGACTCAACGGGAGGGTCTCCCTGACAGTTTTGTCTGACCCTATCCTCTATGCAGTAAATAATCGAGTGCACCTCGCCATCGAATCTTGTTAAAACACTGTCGCATTGAACTTTGTTAACTCCCTATTCTGTATCAATAAACTATATTTTTACTTCTCTCTAACGAGTGAAGTGCATGCTCACTCCATCCGCGACATAGACACACATAAACAGGCCACCTAGCCATCTGAAAGCATAGGATATGAACATGCACTGAAAAGTAAGTAGATATATGAAAATCCAGTTCATTCATATTATTTAGGAACTGCACTGTTTGTACAGCTTTTTTTAAAATCCCAACAGCTACACTTTCCACAAGTCATGTATGTTCCTATATCAACAGCACCTGATCTTCAAGGATCGGCATGGCAGGTGGTCAGGCTGTGGAACAATGTGTGGAAAGGGTTCTGTACAGTTCATGAAGTACCAGGTACAATCTCCCATCTCAAAGACATTATAATCTCAACACTGTTGCATAAATCTAAATCCCAGCTGTAAATCATTTGGATCTCTCATTCACAATCACTTTTAATATGGAATAAAATACAACAAGACATTTTCTGTGCCCTGGAACTCTGTCACACTGAAAATACACTGAACATCTAGGACACAATCTCTCCTGAAAAAAAAAAAACCACCAAACCCAAACTGCGGGATTTTTTTCCTTAAAAAGCTAGGAATTCCTTTTCTTCCACAATTCACACCTCCTTAGTAAATAGTCTGGGAAACTGACTAGCTGAGCATAAAGGAAAGGGGATTTCATACACTTCCAAAGCTATAACTTAACCTGAAAAGAGCATTTTTCTCAGCAAACAATGGAAGCCGTGTGAAAGTAGGGCATGACTGTTTTATGCATCGAACAGAATGATACTAATATCACCGTGCAACAGTTCTTCACTGTTTCAGATGCTATATTTTTACTTCACTGTTTTGGCATTCTTTTTCACCACTGACATTTTATAACTGCAGCACGGAAAGACGTGATACTGACTGTATATGGAATGCGACTGAAAATCCTTTACTAGTGCCCTTGGCTGAAATTCACCACAGCCCTGGAAGCATCCGAGCTAAGGAAAAGTAGATGTGATGTACCAGCTCATCTAAATAGTAACATTTTATGCCCAATTTTCATTTTTATTAAATAATCACATATTGTGCAGAACATCGGTTACATCAAACTCATGAAATGATCAGGCTTATAAAATCACACAAGGTTGAAGAGGGGTAGTCTGTCACTGATTTTGTTAACAGTACAGAATATGTTCCCAAAGCAATGAAAGTTCAATAATTTTAGTAATTTAGAGGGGTTTTGTTAGTTTTTTGGTTGGTTGGTTGGTTAGTTGGTTGACTGTTTGTTTTGTGGTTTGGGTTGTTGTTTTTTTTTTTTTTCCCAATTCCCAATGTCCTGTTAAATTTTCAGTCTGTTGAATAAAGGATAAACAACGGCAACTATGAAAGCAGACTGTGTCTTTAACTTCTGCCTGCTGATTCACTAGGTTTAGAAATCACAGGAAATTGTGTTTATCTCTTACCTATGAGCCATTATTCCTGACTTCTAAACTATTTGCTAGGAGTACAAGACTAACACATGTATCTGTCAACAAAATGGGTCACCTCTATATTCTTCTATATTTTCTTTAGTTGAAATCAATAAAGAAGAAATCAGAAACATCAGACACTGGAGGGCAGGAATGATGAAGTGCTTAACATTGCTCCCTGATGTCTGTATCCCAAGACACATGGCTGGTTCACAACTATTTTATCAGTTTTCACATTTTACCTGTTTGTGCATCCTCTAGCCTTTCTAACTCTTTTGCATGCTAAGACTTTTTTGTCTTTGTCATAAGGTTATGAGCAATAATGCTGAAACAGATTATTATTTACTTTTTAATGCTTTGCATAACATTAATATGCAAACAACATACCTTCAGATTACATCTCCCTCAACATATCACACATACACAAATTATATTGCAGAACCCCCCCGCCCCATTGTAACTAACGTGTATCATTTTCATTGACAGGTGAATGAAGGATGGATTATAATTACTTCACTGTGAAAATAATTATTGTAAATAATTTATACTTTTCTAATAATTTAAAAGAGAATACTTTATGACCTAGAGTAAAAGCCATGTTTGGTCTTCCAGCATCGGTATCATATCACGTACAGGAGAGTGAAATATAAATCAATATTAATGCAAAGTAGACAAAGCAGCAGCAAAATCACAAAAACAGTAAAGGAGACAAATTTTCCCCCTGCCAGAATGCATCTCCTGAGCATGCCTTGACTGCAAGGTCATCAACTCCAGATATATAACCTTAAAGTATAACTCATTGGCAGTGATGTCACTACAGATGATTAACCTGGTAACTGATTATGACACCTAGTAAGGCACAGAGGTAAATTTCAAATTTACTAGGTGACTAAAATAGAATTATTTATAGGAGCTCTTAAAAAATCCAGCAGAAAACTGCACGCATCAAGATGCTTCATTAAAATGAGAACAATGGAATGCATACAGAGAACATTTTCTGGCTTACTATTAATTTTGTCCTAAGTTTTTTACCGGAAGAGAAAATCCACAAGAAAGTAACAGGACAGTCCTGGCAGAGAGACAAGTTCATATTATACCCAAATTTGATATATTTGGATATATCAAATGTATATCAAAATATGTATTTTGGATCAATATTTATTCAGGATCAAAATCTCAGTTTCAATCAGTAATTCCAAAATTTGGACCTGGATTTCAAACTAGTCCAAATATCAGAGGGATTTAGATACACACATTTCGATTTAGAGTCATCTCAATGCATGCTGAAAACATGGGGAAACAAAGCAAGATGTTTAAAGTGTGCAGCCTGGCGCATACAGAGCTGTGAGGGGTCATGACTTGCAGTATATGGCTTACAATATCCAGTGATATTTTGAAATGGCAGTCAGTAGGGGCAACGTCCACCTACACAGGATCGTAACTCAAGGCAGGATTGGGCATCAAAGTCAAAAAACGCAGTCCTGGTAATACAAACAGCTATATTTTATTTCAAAAAAGGCATAAGACATTTACACATTTCTGACAAAGTCAGAGCACAGCAAAATGCATCCATATTCTTGCTATTGCAGCAGGGTGTGTTCAGTCCCCCTTTAGTGAATGTTGCAGCAATCATCAAATGCAATTAGCGTTACAGAAGTATGTACATAGCAAATAAACTTCTCATAAGTAGGAAACAACAACAAAAAGCTGTTGCAATGCCAGCACCATTTAAAACACAAGAGCAAAAGCAGAAGGGGTCACAGAGCCGATTGAGCACATAGGACTGTGGCACTGCTACACAGAACTACCTCCACAGGACTGATGCACAGGTTTCTAGGCATATTTTTCTCAATGACTGAAAAAAATACAAATTCACTACAAAATAGGAAAGTCACAAAATTACATGAAAAATACCTTTCTATTCTGTTTTACCATGAAAGCAAGGTACCAGCACTGCTGTGTTGTGAGTGATGGTAACTGCCACATTGGACAGCTTCTCCTCCTCTGATCCAAGACTTTAATTGCTGTTTGAAAGGGACAGATTTTAAAATATTCCATGCAATACACAAGCAGCTTAGGAAACTCCTTTGGAGAAAGTCGAGTATGGATTCTTCCTGAGACACGGCAATATAACAGAGGATCTAAAAAGATAAAACTGGCTACAACCAAGTCTCAAATTTTCAGTACAAAAACCAGAATGATGGTGGCTGTCAAGCCTCTGCTTGCTTTCTAATGGTCCCCACATATTTTCTTGAAGAATCTGAGAAAACCAAAACCAACAATTGCTTCTGTTAATACTTTCAAACCGGACAATATAACAAACACCATCTGAACAGATAGTGCTGTGAACCTTCTAGAGTATATTTGGTTGGATTCCTACCCAAATTCTGTGCTACTTTTAGATATTTGAAAAATCTTGGCAAAAGAACATGATCAACTTCTCATGGAGGTCCAGTGTTGTTTGTTTCCATAGGAAATCTCTAAAATAGAGTGTAAGATTTATCTGCTTCTCACAGATATAAAATGAAGGGTTGAGGTCCTAATTTCCTGTTGTTATTAATAGCTTAGCTGAAGGAGGAAGATTTAAATAGTATCAAAGGAAGCTTTTTGGCAACTGCTTTAAGGAACGTCTGCTACTTGCTAATAGGCATTAAAATGATGAAATTAGCAGTGGTAAATTAGTCATTCCATGTAGTTTAAGATTAGCCTGAGACACATTTGTTTGAACTGTGAACCTGTGGTTCTACAGGATAGAATCTTAACTTTTCATAGTCTTCAGGCAGTCCTAAAAAGATGATTTTACTAAAAGTATAGAGCAAGTACTTCTGTCATCAGGCAGTGGTCATGGCACTTTCTTATAAGGTAAAGACACTTCCCGTATAAGAAATTGCCTGTTTCTATAACTGAAGCAGTTTACAGGATGTTAAAAATGGCATTCTGTATGGCTTTTCGTTATCTTTGTATGCTCCTTTCTTTCTCTTAACATCTGTCGATGTTTCAAGAAAGGAAAAGTTGCCAGTCTGATGTTCAGATAATTAGTCTATTTAATGTAGTACAATCGATGATATTGCTAGTTTCAATAGGAAAGATGCACTTAAGAGTTGTGGTAGGGTTAGGTTGGTGGTTTTTTGCTTCCCTGACAAACCAGGGCCTTATCAATACAGTATACTGTATTCCAGAAGTCTTGATTTGATAAACTTACAAATTCTTTTTTGGGTAAAGACTGCTAGAACTTTCAGTTAAGCATTTTGATCCTGTTACACACACGCACCTAATCTCATTCTCCAATTAACTAATTACCATGGGGACAGCATCCACAGCATCCATCAAATCTGCTCCATAAAAATATTACTGTAATGTTTGTTCATTTAAAAGAGAAATAGAGAAGTATTGTATAGGTTGGTTTCTTTAGCAATAGCTATGTCTACACAGAGCAGTGGAGCACAGAAGAGTGTTGTTGGGCTACCTTGGGACATGCTGCTCTGACTCACACTTTGTGTTACTGTGTGAAGGTACAGCCACCGACCCTGAAGGAGCCCAGGTACACAGCCATAGCTTTGAACTGGAGCTCTTCGGCCCTGCCGCTCTTTTTTTGAGGCGTCTTGGGAATGTTTTTTTGAAGGGACGTGACCAATATTTTTAATATTTGTCATTAAACTTCATTGAAAAATATCTTTGTTAAACTTTTCATGTATGAGTTGGCCATATTGGACATGTGCACCAAGATAAATTTAATTGTAAAAAGAATTAATGGCAAAGGTAGGGCTAGGTTTTGAAAGAAATCTCACAAAATTTCAGAAAAGAGCAAAATATTTTAAACAGAACTAAAGAGGAAAAGTTCCTGCAGAATCAGACTGGTGTAATCTTTTTCATTTTTGAACTTTTAATAAAATCTGTGTAAACTTTATAAAAAATTGTATTTAAATTTTCAAATCTTTGTTCCTAATATCTCAATAACTGTCAGAAGTAAAAATATCCACGACAAAACCTTTGAGTTTCTGAAACATTTCTCAATTTTGGTAGCAATTTTCATATGTAAAGGCAAACAATTCCTTTAACGTATCCATATTGGTAGTACTCATCACCAGTTACCAGTGTATCAAAATAGAAACCACAGAGAGAGCCAAGGGAGAGTATTTAATAGTTGAAAAATATCTTTAGTCTCATGGGATTTTTAACACTGAAATATGTAATTCCCAGCTGCCCAGATGTATTTGAAAATCCTTCCAAGGGTTCAGAAGTAAGTACTTACATGACTTAATAGCTCAGTCTCAACACTAGAAACCTCAGTACACCGAGAAAAAAACCCCACGATTAGAAACATATTGCAGTGCACTTTTCATCTGACAAGAAAAGTGGTTAAAATATCTCAAAAAGATGCAGATGTCAAACATTAATCATAACCAACACACACCGCTATGGTCCAGTAACTGTTGGTACTTAATTTCAACAAAATCACAATCCTCTCTCAACCTTTCCATGTGGCTGTGTAAACATGACAGCAACTTTAAATCTTGTTGACAGTGACTTCCGTACCTGTCAGGGGGCAGGCAGCTGCAGTTCAAACAGTGCTGCACAGAAAAGCACTTCCGAATTCCCACCCTGAGCTCCAAACTCAACAACGTATTTAGGGACACAGTTGAATGCTAAGTCAAAAATGTCACTGCTTTACAAGCAATTAAACAATTAAAAAGTATGGCTTTGAAGCAGGAAACAAAGGTTAATTAGAAAGGAAAATCAACTGGAATTTGAAGCAGGACAGAATAGTTTTTCAGTTGCCTTCAGAGATAATTAAATCAAACTTGTAAGACTCACAAATTTAAGCAAAGGATATCTTCAGCAACATACCCAGATTATCATGACAATTAGGAGTATGATGGACAGATAAGTACTTCCGTGTATATTATATATACCTGACTACATACATAAAAGCTATTACCCAAAACCCCTGTTAGTAAGTGAATTGGAATTCAACCATGATTTCCACTGCCATTACTACACAGATTCATTTCAGAAGTCTGGGAAGAGTCAAAAAAGTAGACATAAACGCTGTATGAATTCATTAGTCATCCTATGAAGCTCTGTGGCTTGCTTATTTTCTTTAATAATATATCTTACATTGTTTCACTGAGCACAATCAGAGTTTCATTATTTCTTAGATCATGTGCTTTTTCTTTAATAACATTCTGTTGATTCAACTCACTCCAAATAACAACACATACAATAATGAGTTCAAATAGAATGACTAGAAGGACTTCTGGATTCCAAAAAACATGCAAGTTTGTCTGTAGGCAGAACATGATTATGTGATAAAAGATTTCAGGAAAAATGTCAGATGAAGAGGATATGCCTTTTAAGCTGGTCTAAACAACATATTTAGTTTTTAAGCCTGAGCTTTCTGTATATTTTGGGGCTTGGGGTTTTAAAATTTATAATATTTATCCATGTGAATAACATGAAAGATGAGACTGAAGTTGTAGTGGGTCGGTCTGTCTTTTAATATCTCAACTCTGCTGTATTTTAATATTCATCCATCCCCACAGAGCAATTTTAGCCACCAAAAGCATAAGTGCCTATAGGCTTGTGTTTCAGAGAATTTCTATTGAAAAAATTTGGCATATTTCTAATTATATTCCAATCCTCTGGAGAGAATCCCTGTATTGTAACGGTGGCCTGGCATTACTGCCTGCAGTTTCTTGAACTAAATGAAGAAAGCGTTAGCAATTTGATTAGTAGAACCTGATTGCTTTCCCTGAACATTACAGTATGTTAAATGAGAAGCTGCATAAAACAAATGAAGCAGGTGCATGTCAGATTCTGATTTGGAAGACTGCCAACTGGTCAACTCCACCAAGGTTTTATTATCTAACCAGAAACACATTTTGTTGATGCTTAGATTTTTCCCTCAAGAATAACTTCTGCCAACACTGGAAACGGCTCAATGAGCAAAATGCTGTAACTATTGAAGATTCAGGTAAATGCTCTGTAGCAAGCATTGTGCCCAACAGGCTCTTATCCCTCTGTATACGCATATAGACACACATGCAGGCTAGTCTGAAAATATATTCCAATCTTTATGCCAATGAAAAAGCACAAAAATGACAGCGGGACATCAAAAAGAGAGACCGTGTTTTTCCATGGTCTTTGTGATAAACATTAAAACAATGATTGAACAGAAAATCTCATATTCAGTAATTTGGAGGGCATATCTTCCAACTGGATAGCTTCCTTTGGACCCTGGTAAACAGCTGGAGGGGATGGATAGAATATTTGGTAATATTGTCTACTTGGCTTTTCTTCTCCTTTCATCAAACTTTGAAATGGTTTGCAGTGGAAAAGCATGACCATAACATCTTGTATTTATGCCCAGTGCATATCATTTGCAAGAATGTCAGACAAAGTGACCTGCCACACACTCACTCCATGACAAGAATGTTAACAGTTTTAATTGACATTTTAATGCTGCCTCTAGTTCTTGTAAGGTATGTATTGCAGTACTGTCTAGGTCTACATGTGCACTGAGTTCCAGGCCCTGGGCACCGTTTTTTGCTCCCCCACCTCCTTATATGGGAAGATGTAAATCCTGCTGCTCACACAGATGCTCAAGAATTTGCTGTCTTAACAGTAGCTGCGGATTTACAGAAGCATATTTTTTAAGCATCAAAATTGCTAGTTTCAAGAGTATTTAAATAATTTCAAATGCTAAGGTATTTCTTTCACTCTGCATTATAAATCATTTCACCCTGTTTATTGCTCCTCTTCTCAACTCAAGGGGAGCACTCGTAGCATGGTAGCACCTAATAGTACCCTTCCCCTTGGGGAAAAATTCTATGAATACTGATTAAACATATTTACTTTGCATAGTTATATATAACTATGCAAATTTTCCCCTCACTAAGGGGAAAATTCACAAAAGCATATTTATGGTAGAAGCCTAAACTCCATTGTCCTTCAGCAAGGTACAGGTACTTTTGCAAATTGTACGTCAAATTTGATAGTGAAAGCCATGGGTTTTTTATCATTTCCAAAAAGCTTATAAAAAAAGAAATCTATACCTTTTCAGAAAGAAAAATGTTTAGTCCTAAGCATTTTGTTATTGTATGGGTATACTTGCAGAAAATAATAGAAAAAATAGTTGGAAGAGGCTTCAAGCAGTCCTCTACTCTCAGACTCCTACCACAACAAAGGATTAAAAATACCTAACCCATTTTTGGCAGATGATTGTATATCTTGTTCATAAAAGCCCTTCGTGATGGAGATTCCATTGAATTCTATGAAACTTATATGAGAGAGTATCTCCCACTGTCCTTACTTTGGGAAGTTTTTATTAAGGCTTTATATAAATCTCTCTGCAACAGAAGCTCAACTGTCCGGGGGTGGGGCGGAAGTTTCTTGCCTTTCTCTTCAGTTTTCTTTAAAGCTTCTGAAGGCCTACCATGTCTCAAGTCCTCTCTTCTCTATTCTTAACACCCACAATAACCTTCCACTTCTTTTTCATAAGTTACATTTTCTAGACTTTGGATCCTTCCTTCTGTGTGTCACTCGATTCTCCCCGGTTGGCCCCCACATATCTTGAAGTTTATGTCAAAAAGTGGCAAAAGGACTCCAACAGAGGCTTTATTAACACCGAGCAGGATTACTTCCTATTCCTGAATACAATCCTCCTTTCACATCCCAGGATGAAGCCTGCCCGTTTCCACAATGGCAGAACATTACTGATTCATGTTCAGTTTATGATTCGCAAAGGGGGACTTGTAAACCACTAGGTTTACGATAGCAATACTGCTATCTAATGGGTCATTCTCTAGCTTTTATACATCATTTTCTCCCCTAAGAGTAGTACTTTGAATTCTCCTTAATCAACTATAGCTTTTCATATCAGACCCTTTTTTCAATTTGTCAAGAATGCTTTGAATTGCAATCCTGTCCTATAAAATGCTTGGATCCCCTCCCAGCTTGGTACCGTCTGGAAATTTAGTAAGCAATTCTCTATGCTTTCAAAGCCGTAAATAAAAATATTGAGCACTTAAAATATCTGTGTGATGCCAATTCTTTATATATGTGTATTTTCTCAAAGACAGACTATATTTGGAAGGAAAAGTTCTGATCAAATTCAGTCAGATTAAAGAAGAAGATACTGTACCTTTTCAGTAAGAACACCTTACTTTCAGGGGGGCAATAAAAATGATGAGACAAGTTCATATTAAGCTCTAAATTTGTATGATGGCATTTTAGTGTTTTCTTATTGGTGCAATTATTACATGAGAAGAAATCTGAAGGTTTGGCAAATCACACAGTATTGTGTTTGCAAATACCATCAGTGTGCTATGTAAGACGTAGCTCAGGCTCTGTTCATCCATCCCAGAACAGGTCTCTTCTATCATGCACCACACTGCTCCCTCAAATTTTTATTATGTAAACTGCCTTAGACACAGGATTAATCCCAAATCCCAACTATAACCATAGAATAGAGAAATATCCAGCAAACTAGCTCCTTCACATAGCATGATCTGATTCCTCTTCTATGTAATTAACTAGTACCATCCATTATCAAGATACATTAAAATTATTCCAGAGTTTAAAAAAGTCATCAATATGCTACTCTGATTAAAATTCTTAATAAGTTGCTAACATTCTTGGAGACCTGGAAATGAATAAAGGACTATCTGTATATGATAATAATTCTTAAACATGAAATCTTCCTGTGAGGAGCTCTTCAGAGATATATTCTGAAAAGGTCCACAATCTTACCGACACCATATGGAATGAAATGAAATAAAATCAAATAAGAACATAAGACCAGCTGTGCTGGGTCAGAACAAAGCTCCACATAGCCCGTATCCTTTCTCTGACAGCGGCCAATAGTGGATTAGCAGGAAAGGCAAGTGTGTAGTGATATTTCGTTCAAATTCTCTTATCCTTTAGCAATACAGTTCTCAGAAAGTTCTTGAGGCACAGGTTGTATCTTTGTATCCCTCAGTGGACTTTTCTTCCTTGAACTTGACTAGTCACTGTCTCTTTCTGTATACTCCTGCTTTAAAGCAATAAAATAAAAACTACCCACCTTTAAGTATTTATTCTGCCTTACATTCCAATTACATCTCAAGTTGAACCATTTCCCACATTCTTTGGAGCCCAATATATTCCACTCACAAGAACAGAAAGATGGAAAGACAAAAACGAATTACACTCCCAGAAAAATCTATCTTTCTTCATTTTTACTCCACCTCTATCTAGCAAGAAAAAAGACACACTATTTTAAAAAAATCTGACAATGGAAGTCCCAAAGGGTTTTAGAAAGACAAAATTCAGGTGTCTTACAGCTGGTAGGTATACTCTCGCTCCTTGGGCCAGGCCCTTTTCTGAGTATGCAGGCGGGGGCCAGCTGGATCATTTTCTCCACTGAGATCTGATTGTTTACTCTGTAAGAAAGAAATACAGGGAATTGCATTTGGGTAAAACTGATATTTGCAATGGAAGAATGGGTCATCTAATCTATCACCTTTCGCCATAGGACTGGTCTTTACCAGACAGTGTATCTTTCTGTCCTTTGCTACTCCAGTCTTAACTTATGGGAGAACTGAAACGTCTACAAACAGTAACAGGAGAACATTTCCTATTTTAACAGAACCCATTTTTTTCTTGTTTTATGGAATTCCAGTTTCACATTTGTGTACCGATGGTCCTCACTGCCCCCTACGCCACAGCCCTACCAGCAGTCTGCATAAAGGCAAGAGTCCGTGCCAGAAATGCCAGTAACAGTGCTGTACCGAAGGCATCCCCCAGCTAGGGAAACTTGCTTGTGAGCCTGTTTCTATGAGGTTTATTCTGGGGTGGGAGAAGAAACCCTATAATTTTCTCACTTTCTAAAGCACTAAATTAATAAGAAGAGAAGCTGTTACAGAGACGATGTCCTGGGGTGTCCCTCTGAAAACTGTCCTAGAAAATCGGTCCCAGCAGCCTGAACTGCTGAAACAGCAGGATGCCTTGAGCAGCTGCCGTTTGTCACATCGTTTGCTGGCTGGCAGTCTTTTTTAAAAATGCAAGAAATGCAGTCAACGCCCACTGCTAAAATTTTAAAGCTACTGCCTAAAATAATGCTTTCACAGGGAGACAGTGCTGTAACACCTCTACATAAAAGGTATCTGCCTTGCATCAGCTCACCCCCCTATGCAGGTTGAAAGGAATCTTGCTCACCTAAACATTCTGCACTTGAGATCAAGCAAGATGCTTCCATTTTAAACTGAAGCCGAATTTAAAATAGGGTGGAACAAATTGTACCTTCAGCTAGAGTTGTAATGCATGGATATAGCTTTGTTTGAAAGATGCCTCAATTTCCCTTCAAAAAGAAGGGAGAGAGAGACTCATGCAGCAAAGAGATAACTCAAGGTGAGCTTCACCTGGTGTACATTTCCTAGTAGAAGAAAGTGAAATATGAGCGAGCTCATAGGGAAGTTAGGAAAGATCCTAGTTAGGAAAGGATAACCTAGTTGAGGGGCTCAGATTTCCTTGTTACAATCTTTGCATGACTTCAGGGATGTGACCACACCTGTGAATTACACTCCTTATTTTTCTGTGCTAAGCAGAGGGAAAGAAAACACAGGGAAAGAAAACCTCTACCGTACCTTAGATTTATTATAAAATGACTTAAAAGCTTTGCTCTCTAGATCAGGATAGATCATTTCCTAAGAGGCTTTCTGGAACTGGACTTTTCAAACAGTTGGAGAGATAAATCCTACTGAGAGCTAATTTCTTTTGGCTTAATAAATAGAGGTTCATAGTTTTGGAACATAAGATTTAGGATTTTTCCACAGTCTCTAGCCACCATAACACAGATTACATTTTCGCAATTTTGCTTTTGATGACACTCAGCACTGAAACACAGTTTTTCTAGGAGAGTCCTGAGCATTAAATACTCAGAGGCACAAACACTGAGAGCCCTGAGGAATGACTCCCTACATAATTTTGACTTGAAGAGAAGGTATGTAGGCTCAGCTCAGTCTGTTTAAAATAACTCTTTTGTGTCAAGACAAAGACTAACAAATCTTCCCATACTTCAAAAGAGTTCAAAGGGAAGGGGTGATAAAAAACCCCGACCCCAAACCAATTTTTTTTTTTTCCCCTGGGGGAAGGAGGGCAGGATGCAGCAACGTTTAGGAAAAAACCAAGCAATTTTCTTATACCAGTACAATATATTGAACTGACACAGTGGAAACAGCATAAAGAACATGAATGGCAAGTGCAACTCCCTACTGATCCAGGACATTAGCATACCCTCCACTCAATGGAGGTGCATTTGGGCAAAGGCAAGTGGCTTTACCAGTTATTATATGGATGTGATGTTCTGAACTCCCAAATAATGAAATATATTAAGACAAAAAGTCGGTGTCACAACAGTTGCACTTATTTACATGAATGACACACCATGTCCTTTCCTGACTTTGTAAATGAGAAAACTGCTTACCTGAAATAGCAAACCACTCACTAGGATCTCTAAATTAAAAGGATGTCTGTATCACATGCTATTGCGTCTTATATATTCAAAGAGAATACAAAAAACCTCCTCATCGTACAAGCAAGATACCGTTGCCGAGTAACATCTGTGCTCAGCCAGAAATTTGACTGCTTCCAAATGCTTACGGCAATGGAAGTGAACAGTAAGGGTGACTGCAAACCATATGACGCATTCATAGTAAACTACCCCATTGTAATACTTATGACCACATGCTCCAGAGAATCCCATATACCGCAGACGTGCAGCCAGCTGCAGCTGCCACACCAGATCCCACAGTGGCAGATATCAAATGATGTGCTATGGCCATCAGAGCAGCAGGCACTGTGAACATGCGCTGTGGATTGAAACAGCAAGTCATGTGCTTTCCGTGTGACTCCTGACAGGCTAGGCTAAGCAAGAACAATTTATAATTCATGACTTTCTTAAAATCTAAGGGATCCAGGATTCGCCTCCAACAAAAATCATTACATTTTGGCCTAAGGGCACACAAACTCTTGCATACACAGAAATTAAAAGGATAATTTAAAGGATAAAAGATCAAAGGGATAACAGACAAAAAATGAAAAATTTAAATGAGATAATTTCTAATTACCTATTACAAAAGTACAATAATGATAAATGAGTCTTTTCAAGGATATTTTCCTTCAATATTCTGGCCAACAGAGTCTCCTTAATATGACTTTAAATCAGGACATGAATATGTTGGTTTCAACCTTTGTAATGACCTATTAGCTGCTGGACTTAGTCTGTATTTCAGAGGTACTTCAAGCTCATTTTTAACACAACTGCAAGTCCCTCTGGGATAGAATCCACTAGTTGTTAGACAGTCAAAAACAATTTCCTCCCTTCATTCTCCTCTTCTTCACAGAAGATCACCAGAGTTTAGGACACGAACTGAGGTATACTGTCTCTGTATGGCCCTGAGGGGGAATGAAATCAAGCCAGCCACGATTCTCACAGTAAGCCACAGAGCATGGACAGGCTTCAGTCTTGAGAAGTTTGCTTGGTGCCAGACTGGAATTTTGCGCTGTCTCCTTCCAGCCCCACCATTCACCCCCGCTTCCCCCCAAACCGAGGAAACATAACTTGTGATTTGCAGTTGCTCCGTGCGGCCTATGCCACATGGACTTTGTCATTGGAAACATGAAATTGTGTTAGGGCACTGGTTCTGTGCTGTCTCTGAAAGGATACGGCTGTTTGCTGAATCAAAAATATAGTTTCCTTTATGAAGAATAGCAAAAGTCACAGACATCACTGCTTATCCTCTCTTTTCTATTTATGGCAGTGACCATAAAGACAATACCTATTTTGCATAATCAAAGTCTTTATGCTTGAGTAGCCCCATTGTAATGAAGAAAAGGATCTGGGCATGTGAAGATAGTGGTTTATTAAGTAACCTGCTTAGCTATGGTTCATTTTAAGACACACTGAAGCATTTAGAAAGTGTTGATAACGCATGGTTTCATTTGGGATTTTACCCAGTAGTGAGTTAAGCCGAGAGATCTAGCGAAGACAACCCAAAGACATGCATTTATCGGGTAGCAAAAATTGCAGTGGAGGGGAAAAAATGTATCTTTATATAGATTACAAGAAAATCTATTGCTCAGGAAACAAACAAGTTTATGAAGGATGACTATTATGATGATCAAGGGAGAAGAGCTTGACAACAAACCTAAGTGGAAAACCAGACAAACACACTGGTCATCATCTTACACAAATTCAGCAGGAAAGATGTTTCTAAGCTTTATAATCAGACTGAAGTAGATTAGAAATGGGATGAAATTCTAAAAATGGGCTGCCTACTGTTTCTGTTGCAAATCGCGTATATTAGCCCATGAATCCACAGAGAGCAATACAACTCTCTGTCTGACTCTTTTGTTTTTGCAAAGGTACTTTTACGTATGAACAGTTTGCATTTGAAAACTGTGAGTACCATAAATGTAAGAGCTTGGCCAAGTTGCAGGACTGGTTTAATCCACGCGCAGAGAAACGGAAAGCCTTGCTCCTCCTCCTGTAGTGGGACCACAGGCAAGACAGAATGAAAGAAGCCAGGTGGATGACTGAGAGAAGAAAAGATAGTAAGGCACTCTTCTTATTAGAGAGACACATCCCTACCCTAAAAATGAAAATCTGATATACACTTTAAAATCAAACTGAAATCTCCTGAGTCACTCCTGTCCCAGTTTTTGCGGATACTACATCACACAAGCCATTTAATAAGCTTCTGTAAACTTTTCTTAAAATAGTGAGCTCTGCCACATTTGTTTATCTAGTTGTTAAGTTATAGCTTCTAAGTTACATAACTCCCGCCATGATTATTTATTTGCCCTGTGCGATCTTGGGAATGAGAGATGTTAATTGCAGTGAATGAGACGAGCAATGCAGCTATTTTAAAAACCACTTTCCAGAGTGTGTGCCACTGAAAATTGCTTGGTGATAAAAGAACTGGACAAATATGTATACAAACACATTATCATGATTCCAGCATCTATTGAAAACCTGCCTTCTGAAGCAATAATGTCTTTTAATTATCGAGACTTAAACTCACCCAAACAAACCAGACCCCTCCTCAAGTAACTTACAGTAATAATGTCAAAAATTAAGAGAAGCAAATTAGAAGCTTATGAGTAGCTACATCTAAGAATTTGCAACATTTAGCCTTTTCCAACAACACCATCTTCTAGTCTAGAAATATTAGACAAGAATATCTGTTTTGCAAACATAAGCTGAGTCTTTCTAAACATGAATTTGCTGTAAACAACAAACCCCAAAGTATAGTTAGAATAACATACATAAGCACATTGTGTTTGCGTTTTTATATAACTCCATATAGGTATAAAAAGGAGAAAACACATCATCTACCATAAAGTGAACAACCCCCTTCCATCTATCCATATTGACTCTGCTTTTCTATTATGAAAACTCCACTGCATTTTATGAGGAGGCATAACACCTCAGGAGTTTGTAGCGTTAGTTCTAGGTTTGTTAACAGGAGGCAGGACAGAGAAGTGAAAAGCAGGGGACAGGGGCTAAACTTGTGTTAGAACATCTCTTCCTCTATGAGAAAGACTTTCCTTCTCCACCCTATGTTTTGGTCGGTATAGATATGTTAGTTTGCTGACAAATCCCTGCGCATATTCTGAGTGCTTCTTTCCAGACTCTTGTTGCAGGATAGTTCTGCCAACATGAAGCATGCATAAAAACAAACAAATGAAAAATAGCCTCCCTAAAACTGTAAGAATAATATAAACCAGTGACTTTTTAGAAACACCTCCATCTAGGTTTCTTTTTGTTTCTAAGAATAAAGAGAAACTTGTGGTTCCTGAGCATGTAGAGAATGCTCATGTTTTTTCTACTCATTGTATTTATATTGAAATGTATTCATATAACACCAGAAACCTGATGTACTTTTACAATCATGTTCTAGCATTCAAAAACACCTAAATTCAGCAACAATGGTGAGAACTGGAAACTAGCAAACACATTCACACCTGAAAATTTTGATTAAAACCACTGTCCCTCCTGAAGGTACAGAAGGTTTAGCTGATTCAATTAATACTTAGTTTATTCAAGGCGAAAAAAAGAAAGAGGTAAGGAACAAGCCTTATTTTTCTCATTTCTAATAATCCGATTAAAAAAGAGAGGTGCAGAGAATGAGATCTACCAGTTCTGACTAGTTCTGTAGCTCGGATCTGAGTAGCTCAGCATTTTAACTGTGCAATATAACTCCTGCATAACAAATCAGTCTCAGCATAAATTTATTAAATTTCATTAAACTTAATTCTATGAATACATCTACACTTTTGTAACTAATAAAACAAAGCACAAAATAATTCCATCTTAATTTCCATTCAAATTGCAATAAAAGGGTAATTAAAGAAGACTTCCACCAACAGCAAGCAGCAGGAAATCAAAACATATATAAAGGCAGAATTGCTTAAAATGATGAAAACCAAAGTAGTATAGTCTCCTAGGTAGCAAAAAATTCTGTTTGGTTTAAATGCAACAATCTACTGAAAATTTATGTATTGGAGGGTTCTAACCAATGAGAACCTAAGATTACTAAGGGGAATAATAAAAAAAAGAAAGCTACAGTTAAAGAAAAAGGTCAAATACATTATTAAAAATCAAATTCCACATTACTGCTGTAAAACATGACTAGAGCTGGTGATTTAAACCAGTCCACCTTAAACAGCTTAATATATAAAACTGCTTTTAATGGACAATTAGTAGACAACCGAGCACTCAAAAGTTAATAAAAACTTCTGTATGCAAGGAGAGACAAACATGTGAGTGCTGTAACATAATATTTAAACTTTAAGTCCCAAAAGCAAGACAATGCCAACCTGGAGATTGAATGCATAATCTTGAAAGTACTGATGCATACAATAGAGATGTATAATGCTCTTGAACTGTATGAAAACAGTTATTTCTTCAAAAAAACAGCACAACCCCTATGTTTTCCTTCAAGCGAAAATCCCACCTCATAAAACCAGAGTATCTTCAACTCCACAGAAAGCATATTTCAGCCCATGGATACACACTCATAACCCTTAGTAGCATTTTCATCGTTAGCTTACTATAAAGATAATTTTTAAAACTAAAACGAATGCCTTAATTTAGACTACTAAAAGAAGCCAGCCACAGTAATGGCTAGATTTCTACTGGTACTGAGTGCTCAGAAGAAGAGATTAATATAAAAGAAGCTGGGCTGATCTGCACAGGTCAGACATTGGTATATCGATATTAATTTGCTACAGAGCCCTCGTGCCATGAGCGCCATCTACATGGATACAGTTGTTTGGTAATGACTGAAGAGTTAGCAAGCATCTATCTTGCTCCTTTGTTCAGTGACTCTTTTAATTCATCACTCACTTGATCAGGCAGCTGTAGATCAAGACTAGCTCGACTATTAAAAAGCCGCAGAGCTCTCTAGTGTTAGTGGCTGCTCGTGGGTGCCGGCAGATGTCACTCGTGCTAAGAGGCTGCGGTGCGGGTGTGCAAGCAGGGGAAGAGCTGCTGCCTTCCTCAGCAGCCTCCCAGCGTGGGAAGGATTTAGCCCTGACCCTCTTCTCGCCTTGCCACTGACTTTACATGCACTAATGACAGCAGAATCAGTAAATGAAGTGTCAGATGCCCTGCCTCTATCTTCCAAAGATATTTGGTCTAAGTAAAATTTATGGTCAGTGCTTACACAAGAAGCATTGCCAAATCTCATTAGTTATTAGAGAACTAGCTAGACATGGAAGATAAAAGTTTCTATGCATTTAAACAGTGCTCTGACATTACAGTAATTAAGTTAGTGATTCACATCAATTTAGTCTCTTAGAAGATTCCCATAATGGCAGCAGAAGTGAATTTCATTTTTTTTTATTTACATAAAATAAAATCCTGGCATTTAAATGTGCTTTCAGCTATCAGATTTTCTGCTGGATGCTGCCCATTTTTTATTCAAAGACTGACAAATATTTTAAAATCATGTGCTTTATACTGTGCGGGGCAGAACTTTGACTTTAATCAATAAAATACTAATATGTTGAAGAATTTGTTTAATACTGTGTATATTTTGAGATTCTAATACATAACAGTACAATCGAGCAATACTCATTCTTTCCTTGAAACGCTAAGAAGAAAAAAGCAGTGTATCAGTTGTTTCTGATAATTTTAGCAAGCCAAAAGTGGTTTAAGGCTTGGTTCTTCCTTTCAAATACATGGGTGTGTATTGCTGAGCATCTTGTAAAATCAGCTACTAACCACGAACGCAATGTACTAGTACCCACAAACAATGTTAAAAGACATGTAAGAAAGTGCATTTAGATGCCCACTGGACAAACTACATCGTCTCGTCATTATTCACTTCGACGACTTAAGAAACCTTCCAACTTTGAGTACACAGATAACCCAAACTGAAATGTACTTGCCTTTAAATTTTAGTAAAGTTGTGACTAGGTAAGTCATGTAGACGCTGCTCATTTCAGCCCCGAGCCGTACGTGAGACAGACTGAGGAGCCTCAGACGGCTGCCAGACTTCGCGAGGCTGGTGAATGTTTCCATCAGAACCGAAGCCATTTGTATTAGAATTCTACAAAAAAACCCCAATCACTATTAAAAGGTTTGGATTGTCCACGTTTTCTACAGATTTTCAGAGTATTCATTCAGACTTGATACGGCCTGGCCTTTGTATCCCTATGCACAAAGATGGCACAAACTCCACTGATGTGCTCCTCCTAAGTTCCTTGACGCTAATTCACTATGCTCTGCAAACAGGCTGGAGACGGTGTGAACCAGGAAACCAAGCAGTAAGTGCCTCCCGTGGTGCCTGGGGCTGCGACGCAGCAACTGCTTACAGGCGCAGAGGAGTGTAGATACCAACAGGCATTTTAGAGCAAATCTGCCAGGTCAGGTAGTAAATCGTGCTTTGGAGAAGTAGCAATGGAGTCAGCTTCCACTTTATTCAGACATTAGTCAGCACCAAGCAGCAAGTCCTTGCTCTGCCCTTCTCCGTTCCAACAATGAAAGGCCCGGTAGAGTCTGCTCTTTGACTCCCTTTCTCTTTGCTTCTCTGCGGGAACCACCCCCTGTTGGGGCTCCCATCTCCTTCATTCTGTGCAAAACAGCTTCTCTTTGGGCAAAGTGCCGACTCTGACACTCATTTAACCTCTCTGTGAGTCAGTGAGCAAGCAGAAACCCATTTGTCAGATTAGTGAACTAAATAGACTCAACAGGAGGTGTGACTGTGCCAGAAATGATGCAAAGGAGAGGAAGCCTGTGGCAGGAGGAGGGGATACACCCTGAGGCAGTAAAGCCTCACTGGCTAGGCACGCACTCAACAGGGACTAGCGTTATTTAAAATCCATTGAGGCTAGGCATTAAACTATAAAGAAGATTTAAATCTAAATTCCCTGTATACAGCAAGTGCTTTGAATCACATACTCATTTCAGAGCTAACTTCACATGCTTTTGGTTTATTTTTGCACTCATTTATGACTTGCTCTAGGTTAGGCTGCAGACTTGCTTCTCACTTTACCCAGCTTTTCATTCCTTTTACTTAGAGTCACTTAGAGTAACTCAGAACTACTTCTGATCTGTCCCAGCAAAAGCCACAGAAGAGCAGAATGCCCTGTGATCTTCATGGCAATAACTATGCTTCATAAATAGGTTTATATACAATCAATATAAAGATGTGGAGATCCTTACTGGAGCTTTTCTTCAGCTCCACAGGGTTTGAACTTTACAAACATTAACTGAACCAGAAAAATTATATAAGCATATTATAGCCTGCTTCTCCACTGACTTTAACTTTGCAAAGTAATTTATGGCTGCTCCAAATAGGTTCAGAGTACTACCATCCTCATGGGGTAATGATTTACGAAGTGTTAGCACACAGGTGAATATGTGTAGTGCAAGAACTTGCAGATTCAAACCCTTGGTTTCCCTTTGTTGCTATTTAATTATGAGTGAAGTGTAGGCAAAGAGTTTAAATAAACCTAGTCAAGTATATATTGCCAAAGAAACGCTAGGGAATTCAAGAACTTAGTATAACTTCCTCTATACTCGGGCTTTGTTGCTTTTTAAATTTGGGTACAGCCCAAATTATGTAACTTTTTCTACACTCGTTTCACTCTACTCTTTTCTCTATCAGATTATTTCCTATTTATTTTGCAATTCTGCTTTTTTCCCAGGAACAAATTGCTTGCTAACACGCTCCTGAAGCCAGGCTCAAAATCCAGGGTTTTACAGTCTCCTTTACTAAGCAATGTTTCCTTTCCTTGGTTTTCATCCTTGAATGGAAGCCACAGCTTAGAATAGCCTTTGGTAAGAAATAAAGAAGCTAAACAGTCTAAAGACAACTTTTGGCTTGTCTAGTTACTGTTGGTCTCCAAATTAATGAAACTGCTGCCTTGTCCTGTTGAAATAATGGGACATGCACCACTGCTCTGCTATGCTAATAAGCAAGTTTTACAGTCGTTTGTCTTATAACTAACCAGTAATGGATATCTCAAACTTTCAATAAGATTTTCATGTATGTCAAAATAATCCATTGTGAAAACCTTAAAAAGAGAACAGTTTTTAATAAAAACCAAAAATTGAACATGACAAACAACACAGGCAGTATCATTGCATGCTTTATTCCTGAAAGATAAAAGGTTTGCATTTTAGATGATCTGTCTTTAAAATGTTATGGAGACAAATAAACCTAAATCACATTTTCTTTAAAAGGAATAAATTAATTGTTACCATCAGTATAAAAAATTATATCAATCAATCCAAATTCTCTATTCCATGGCATTATCTAGGATATAAAGCTGTTTTCATGTTAGCCTGTGATTTTATATTCCAACAAATGCTATTTGGGAAATAAGATTGAAAGATGAAGCATGGAAGAAAATGACATTTTGTGCACCATCTAATTACCAATTATCTGCCAGTGGAACTAATCAAATTGTATAAATTTAGACTGCAGATTCATCAACCAATTACCTTAGAGAACATGCTATGCCCCTCATCAGTGATTCAACCTACAGTCGAAGTATTAAACAACTTACTATGGATATTATAGGGATCTATTTTATTCAGGCAAACACATCCCCAAGCACAATAATTAAAAGCTGCTGCAAGTTATAATATTGCTAAAATACTACCGTTGATGTAAATGTATTTTAAAAGTCTCTAATATTAACTCAAGTTTGTTACTTAAGCTACAGAAGAGGAGTGATTTACAATACCAAATTAAAGCAAATTGAAATTGATGTACTATATTCTACAAAATCACACTTTTCATAACCTATGCTTATTACACAGTACAATAAAGTGATGAAATACAGCTAGCAACTGGCTTCTAAATAACCATTCATGCATTAATTTAGGTGTGCTTCATTTAGATTTAGAAGAAATGATTTGGAAATACAGTATGTTGGGCTCTTATCTGTGCATTATTTTTCTTTACATTTGAAAATTCTCAATTAAAGGTAATTTTATTTTCATACCACAAAAACTGTACTTGAAGTAACTGCAGAAATTAATTTGAAAACACATCATCTGCTAGTAAATGTCTTTCAGAATATATCTTAAAAGAAGAAAAAGAGTAATACATTTTCGTTCTATTCATCAGACTACTCACTTAGGTAAATATACGCTGGTTAAAAGCACTACGACACCTACCCACGCTAACGCAATCCAAGCTTTCTATCATTTTTCCTGACCGATCAATTTCTAAATATGGTTACAGCACTATCCCCAGCTTTGCTGGGAATTACTATTTCCACATTAATGAAAATACTAATATCCTCTAGACGCTCAAAAAAACAATTGGAGATTTTGCAGAAAAAAAATAAGCTCTTAACTCACACAGTACTTCTTTCTCTGCACAAGCCACTAACTAAATTACATGTGGCTAGTTCACAAATTTCTTATTCGATGGGACATCAAGTATTGTACTAAAAAAATATATTGGCTTGTGTTCAATCTGTGATTTATGTTTAAAAAAGCTAGCTGTTTCTCAGCTGATGCCATGCACCTCTGCAGACTGCTGCGTGCAGCGTGGTAGGAGAGAAAGTCCCATTCTGTCAGGGTGCAGCTCACAGCTTTCCCCAGGCAGGACAACCCTGCCATGCTCTCGAACCTCGTCTAAGGCCCCAGGACTATTAACAGTGATGACTGAAAATTACTCAAACCTCTATCATATTTCGGACCTATATTGTAGCTCCATACAGAATGCCATTGCCACAGGCTTTGTAATTAGCTAACAACAGAAGCCTCAAGAATTGCCAGGCTTGCTTTGCCCAGGCTTGGCTTGCCGAGAGCTTTGTTGTAGTTTGTTTTGCTATGATGACAAGCTTCTAATGAGCAGGTTGCTACTGCCCGATTCATTTTAGTTTTACTTAGCTTTGTATGATTGCGTATAATAATAGACACATTGTTAACAATTTTGATACAGAGAAGAATAACAAGGAGTTATCCTCTGTATAACGAATTATCTCAGACACTAAATTAAAGCTGCAGCATTAAGAAGCTCAGGCCTGTGGTGGAGGCAGAGGCCGTAGAGATGCAGCAGCCAAAGGACAAGACCTGCAGCTGTGAACAACTCAGCAGTGGTCAGTTACTGGGAATAATGCATGCTTCAGAGCTGGACAAAACCAGTTTTAGGGGTAAGAGAAAGGACACACGGAACAACTAGTGAGCATATCCAAAATGTATCATACATGTAGTAAAGCCAGGCACAATGTGGAGCTGCAGCCCAATGAGGAGCGAGGTATAGTGTGTTTCAGAAAACACAGAAATGACCAAACCTTTGGAGAGGAGAGTAAACATCAGCATGGTTCTCCCAGCAAAGAGGAAGAAACCTCCCTCAGTAATGTGGCATTCCCCCCAGGGCCCCCGCAGGCTGCTGACGACACGCTGCGATCCCGAGATGGCCTCTGGACCTGGAAGAGCAGCAGGAGGTTGAGCATAACACCAAAAAGCAAAAAGGTTAGATAATTTGTGGGGTTTTTTTCTTCTAACTTTTTAATGTAGCTAAATTATCTAATTAACATAATGCTGCGCATAGTAGCATCATCGTAACGTAACTAATAATCACCGTTTGTTGTATTTTGATCATACTCTTAGTTAAACTAACAATAAATTCTTGGCTTCATATACCTGATGCATTCCCCTTTTCGCCCAAGATAAGACTTTGAGCAAAGGAATACATAGATGTGGAAAGGATATTTTGTCCAGTCCTGTTTTCATGCCCTAAATTTCAATATGCTGCATACAAATAACTCCATATGTTCCCAGAATCCGTTTGGAAATTGCTGCTTCCTCAGAGTGCTCATTATACCCAGACTGTTTCCTACAAGCATCGTAATCAGGCAGTGGTTATTCAGTTCCCTGATGCCTCTCAAAACACCATCCCTACCTTCAGTAGACAAGCAAAACTATAGCAAAGCCAGGTCTAATTTTCCCAAATCTAGGGATACAATCAAGGAATTAGAGTTCTAAAGTATTGTTTTGCTTTTTATGGAAAAGCTCACGTCTTTAAATATAACTTTTGCTTTCTTCCCTTATGAAAAACATGTCTTGTTTCTGGTAGCAAGCAGTTACCAGAAGCGGTGGTAGGTGTACCTGCCCGGCACACAATATCAGCTCCCCATGGCCTCAGACTGATGGTTGCAGACCACCTGTGTTTTCCATAGAGCTGATTTAGAGAAGGTTTGGTGCTGCTAAGAAAGCAGACCAAATTAACTCATACTGTCATTCTCTTTACCCAAAAGAAGAACTGAGCTATGGGCCCTGCAGTCTGAATGGGAATGGCATACACATTAAAAGTCAGCTTTGGGAATTCCTTTTCTACTATTACCATGAACATAATATCTCCACATCTCTCTTCTGACAATATTGTCAGTAATAGTTTGTCTAGCTATAATTCCCCCTTTGGGAGCCAAGTACACAAAGATGACAGCTTTACAATTTAATTAAAGGCAACAATGGAGAAAATATAATAATAAAGTGAGTTGAACATTTCAGGAGAGTCGGATACAAAGGCAGACATTGTTGAGCATCTCATCGACAAAGCACTGAAACAATTTTACATTTTACAAATTACTCTAGCGTAGCAATCCCAGAGGTTCATGCTGAAATGTTGAAGGTCCCAGCTTGTAAGCCACAGTGGGTGTCTTTACAGTCTTGTACTATGTATATAAAGAGAGGAAAAGGAGACAAACATAATGCCTTTACATCTAAGAGCATGAGATGCGTCCTATTGGTAGATAAGCATTAGTGATATGACAGAATCTAACTATATGAGAAATGTTTTGATAACATCTATCTGCTGAGGGTTTCTGACTTTTGGCTGCAATGCCAGCCAGAAGATGAGATTTTTGGCAGTGAGGAATGGTGCTTGGTCTTTAATGTATATATTCTTTCTGTTTACAGGTAAAAGCCATGAGGCTATGTATACTGTTCCTTCAAAAATGACTCAGTAAACTTCTCTGAGACAGGTTCAATTTCTAAGTGGAAGGCTTGGCAATAATGCACAAAAAGGAGGAACAAGACAGGCTTAAAGGACAACGGACAATGTAGGCTAGGGCATTTTACAGGGGAAGGCAGCTTAGTTCTCAGATGCAGTTATCAACGGTAAAGTGATTTTAAATAAAAGAAATGAGGGCAGGATAGAGGAAGAGGCTGTACCATGGGCTTTCTCATAGGTAAGCAGGCGGTGCATTCACTTCCCACACACTTACCTTTCCTAGCTCCTTCTCCATGCAGGTACAGAGCCTTCAGACAGCTTGCTTCAATGTCTTGAGAACGCTAACTCTATCACAATAAATGTATTTATCTTTAAAGGGTTGTCTGATTTTCAGTTATTCCTCTCCTGTCTCCTGATCACCTCTTGCTGCCTTTGGGCCGAGTCTTCATATCAGTCCGTTGGTCCTGGAGACAGAAACAAACCCTACAAAACAACTCCCCACTTTTTCCTTTCAGAGGGAAGACATTTAGAGTATTCTTCCATTCTGGATGATCTCACTAAACAGAGTTTTTTCTAGCTCTTCCTGTCAGGTGAGTGAGGACTCAGAGTGGGTGCCCTCCACCTCCTGTGACTAAGAGCCAGTTCCCTGGGCTGCTAGAGGCTTGTCCCTGCCCTACTGTTTACCAGATGCCTCTGTGAAAGGGCCCTCTAACACACTAACTGTCATTGCTGAACCGTGTGGTGCCACAGCGTAGGTAGCCAACAGGACACAGGACTTCACAGTGCTCTTTGGGTGGGAAACACAAAGATTTGCAGATGCAGGTGCCTCACAAACCCATACAGCATGGCTAAACCTGATTGTGTGGACTTGGAGGCACACATGCATGGGAGTTGCAGAGCCAAGCTTTGGAGAGAGGAGATCCGTTTCAAGAACTAGCATTTCTACAAGAGTGATGTTTTACACAGTAAATAGTAAGAAGATAACAGAGTGTCCATATTTCCTTGCCTTTTATTTCTCATTACAGGCTGTTACACCTTCTGTGCATGAGACACACTACCACACCAAAAAGCTCGTCAGACATTACCTCCATCACTACAACTATGCCATCAGTCATGGAGATAACAGCATCAGAGGAAAGCAGGTCCAGGATACAAGTTGTGCCTTAATTTCTGTTTGTTTATTTTTTAAAATCTGTGGAAAATGTCTGCCTGAGATTCCAGCAAATATGGTAATTAATTAAAAATTATACAAATATGTATGATTAAAATGAATATTTGCCAAAACCAGTATTTTTCACACACCTGTTCTTTCCCAGCTATGAGATGCAGCAGTTGGCAGCAAAAGCAAGTAGAGAGAGGAAAAAGTCCTCCCGTGTAATAGAAAGAATGTCCATTAGCTAAATGGAAAAAACCAAGATGATAAAGGGGAAATAACAGACTAGAAAGTTCAAGAATCCAAATTAGTGTTAACAGTTCAATTTATCTTGCATAATATTACAGTAATTGGATTGTGTCTATCATGCTACTGTTGTGACACACTTGGTTTGCTCTCTTTGTTCCTGACAGTTTCCCACACTTTTTCAAACTCCAGTATCTCTATTCTCCTTGCTACCATAGCTGAAACGCTTATGGCAGGCTACGCTTACAACACCACTCAGAAGTCATGCATACCTGTGTGACCTGGTTTGCTGCTCTTCACTACAGCAACATTATGTATACAAGATGAAAAAGTTCTCATATATTAATACTTTAAGACTAACTTAATGCAGCTATTAAGAGTGTCAATGCATATTTCTTTTCTTGGTGCTTTAGTCATCATCAGTGAAAGGTAAAGGAGTAATTTTCATCAGCCACAGAAGACTGAATATAGGTCACGGTGAGTTCAAAGACAAATAATTTAAGAATCAGAGCCTCAGTGGAATGCATCAGAGGTAATGTCAAGTAAATCACTGTGTCACTATGACTGATTAAATATTAGCAAAGAATGTGAATTGATCTTAAAAAAGAAAAAAAAAAGGCTTTGTATTTTATTATACTATAAATATTTTTTCTGCCATGCTACCATTACATTTTCCATTTTATTGTATTGACCTATGATAAAACTATAATGTTTGCCTCAATAAGGTTAAGCAAATTTTAATTTAAAATCCATAAAGGTGAATCTCAAGCAGAAACAATGCATAGCTAGCCAACATTGTATAATAGTAATTCAAAACACTGTAGTCTTTTCACATAACTCTAACAGAATAAATCCTGCAACTCATCCTAAATCTCAAAAATAAGCACTGAATTTCATGTGATTAATGTTCAAGCAAAACTGTCATATTTCAAGTGTAACAAGGAAATCTCCAATCTCATTATCTCAAAATTACAGATCAGTTAAAAAAAATTGAGGATGTGTGCTGACAATAGGAAATAGGAAATGTTGATATAGAACAAAAAAAATACATCCCTTAACACAGATAATGCATAATAATGCAGTTGATATTTCTCTGTTTTGGTATATTTTTCAAAATTCTAAGATGTTCCTTCTAAGCATTAAAGCTCAGTAAGGAATGACTTTGAAAGTTACCAATTTAAATTGTAAACATGCCGGGTTTTATTAGAAATGTCATCTTGTGACAGCAGGGGATAAGAGAAAACAGTCCATGTCGTAACTAAAATAACAGCACTAGTCACTGCAGAAACTGGTTAAAGGGAAAAACGCAATGACATATATTAAAAAATTCTTTCAGGATTTGCTCGATTTGCAAACTACGATTTTTCTAAACACTGCATGTACTTATAAGAGAATGTAGAAAACTTCCATATTTTCAAAGTTCTAAAAGTGTATTGTAGAGGGTTAGGGTTGAAAGCCCAGACTTGCAGTTAGTCTGGGGCCCAAATCGGGACAAAGGTGTTCCCTGCTGAGCAATATTTGGTCTTGGGAAGAGCAGGGGTGTCTTGCCTAAAAGTCAGTCTGGAGTTTGAGCTAGGACAGTGAGCAAAGCCAGGGCCAGTGCTACGGTGGGTCTCTAAAGGGTGTCCCCCAGAGTGGTGGTCCAATACTGGAGTTGTCTGAGGAATGTTTTAGCTCTCGTGGGGCAGAAAGCACCGTACAGCAATGTGGGGGGCAGAGGAGGCCACATCATGGATCAAGGTCTGGGAAGACCATGAAGGGAGAGTTGGGCATTATGAGGAAATGAGAAAGAAAGTGCCTATGTACTTCTCCACTCCTCCCTTCTAACTGAGAGCAGGTGGAGAGAAGGAAAAAGAGGAGAGGAGGAAAGCGAGACAACAGTGGACAGGCTCTGTTAGCTAGAAATACTTTACATTTCAAACTCGCCAGGATGAGGACTACTTCTTGCCATGTATGCACAGTACCCACCCAGTATTGACTTGTTCAGACCAATGACTGTATGCTAGGATATTTCAAAAGCAGCAGCAGAAAAAGGAAGGCAACAGAGTTTCAAAGCATCCAAGCCTGTGAAGAATATTCCAGGAATGAAGTCAACACATTTCAGATATATTAGGAAGGTCAATGTTGAGAAACACTGCAGAAGAGAGGGCAAAAATAAGTACAAGAATGGTGGAGCTCAGACAAAAAAATAAATAAATTTGCAGACGAAGAATGGGATGAATGGATATGTCAGCACAAATAAAAGGTTATGTCTGCACCACTAGGGAGCAGACTTGTCTGCACTGCTATATCAGAGTTGAAGGAAGGGCGAGAGGAAAAATAGGCAGAGTAGTCGACAAAGATAGGACTGATATCGCTAAGGTAAAGAAGAAAAGCAATTCCAGAGGAGATGAATGGGAAACATTCAGACAATTATTACATTGATTTAGAGTATAATGCTTTTCCTTATCTTGCACAATTGATCATAGTAAAAATCCCTGTTTTTTTCTTGAAAGAGACAGGTTGGCCATTTATAAGTGATGATCTGTCCACTGTAAACAAATTGCTTTTTCTTAAAGTAGCATCTTCATTACTTAGCTAAGCAAATAAGTCAAAGGAGATATTACCACAAAACATCCTTCTGTGAATTTCTATAGCTTAGGAAATAATATATTTAGACAGACTCCTCCTACAAAAGATATATTTAGAGCTCCAGAAATAGTAAGCTCATCAGAGACAGAAAGGAGCCATTTTACAGTCCAAGTAAACATTGACTCTTTTTGTTCAGCAGCACTTGAGCTGGTAAAGGCATCAAAATTCCTCTCACTCTTTGGACATCTCATGAGATTTCTCCAGCCTCAGGGCTGCAGAAACTAACTCTGTGCTTGAAGGTGGAGGTGCACATTAAAAACATGAGCTGAACTATAAGAGAACTGGAAAGCTTGCCTAAGCTGCTCTTAAAACTATTCTGTAACTCCCACATCTCTATTACTGGTTTATTTATATGGGCTGACCCGACTGGTTACAGCAAGTCAGATGCCCTCTGGACGTTCATCAATATGCCCAAGCTGAACTATTAACCTGAGCTATTTGGGCAATATCTTGACAAACGAAACTTCTAAAGTCTAATTCAATATACAATGTTATAGTAATAATAGATTCACAAATTTCACTAAAACTTCACTCAGTATCAACTTACATCCACAATCTGAACACTCACAAAAAAGGCAAGGTTATTGCAGTACTAGCTTTTATATTTTCCCGTGACTGTGAACGTCATGATCTGTGAGATAGATTTTTGTCATATTTAAAATCAAATATGACATCAAATTTGATTTTCATGCAAATTAGGTTTATCACATACTTAAGGGAATTATTCTAATTTGAACTGAGGTACTTCTAAGAAGCATTTTTCACATCTTGCTGACTTAGGTCACATATGAAGACTACATAGTCCTTGAAATGTTTATATTACACATAAATAAATCAAATAAATATACCTTGCAATGATTTAACATTCTAGTGTAATCTTTTTCAGCATTAAAATACAAGGTACATTTAGTTATAATATTTGCATAGCGATTATTTCACCTTGGATAACTACAGATTCTGAGCTCTAGATTTAATTGTACATATTAGTCCTCTAGATCTCATAAATGGTATGCAGATATCCTTTTTATAATCTAATATTTATTTTTCCTTGTGCTATGTTTAATATCTGCTTCATGTTTTTCTTCTAGCTTTCCTTTAAAACATAGCAGCAATTGGTAGCTTTGTATCCTGGGGGGAAAAAAAAAAAAAGTATACAAAGGAATATTTTTATCTAACCATAAAATGATGCCAGAAACCCAGCAGGGACCAAACACCATGTTGGAACAAAAATAGTCCAGAGATACACTTTCAAAGTTGAGCACCTGCTGTAAAATAACCATCTGTGTTTAACTGTAATTTAATTATAGGTTCATTCCTTTTGTGTACACTGGAAGGATCTCATAGGTCTTCCCCAGTTGGTCTGCAATCAACTTCTGGCATTTTGCAAAAGCAACAGACATGTTCTCTTAATAACACCTGCTAACTTGTTTCATTCCTGTTTCAGTAAAGGTCTTCTGGGATTTTACAATGGTGTTGAGAAGCAAAATAAAAATTATCATTAAATCTGAAATAAAAAACTGAATTAATTAATCACCTGCCCTAGAAAGCCAATATTATTGGCTATCAGATATACTATTTCCCTTTCCACAAAAGTAACCCAAAAATCGCAGAACTAAAAGATTTTTTATTAGTTTTGAGGGGGAAAGAAAATCAGTATTCTCCAAAGATCTCCAAGCTACCGTGGCAATCTATATTAATTGAAAACTGTAGCGTTCTGCACAATACCTCAAAGCAAAATAAAGTGCATAGACATTAATACTTGCTGAAACTAAGCCTGTCTACTGGAGCTTTATTGGAATTAGAACAAGAAAACAACACAGCAACTTCTCATGGGTAGAAGGATCCAGTCAGAGACCCCAAATTTAATTTTAGTGTGGACACTCTTTAATTGTGACCAACACATTAGGCCAAATTATTCAAATATTAATGCCCAAAGTTAACTACCTAATACAAGTTTGATTTCAGAAGAAATTTTTTTAAAGGCTATTTAAGTGACTATTTTAAATAATTAACTACAAGATAAAGGATTAAAATGTCTTACATTTTCAATGTATCTTTATATATTACTTAAAATGGAAATAAATTGTTACCTACTGAACATAAGTCCTATTGATGAAATTTAGCAGTAAGCTGTGCTGAAGCCCTTTAGGAGTCTTGTAATACAAAGTCTAATAATACAGAGTAGTAACTTCAGGAATAAGTGGAATTACACCCAAATTCAGCATTGGCTCATACTCAGCCTAGACCCAATCATAAAATACATATATAAACAAGCTTCCCTGAATGTTCAACCACTAGCTGCCCCATTACCAAGCACTTACATAGATAAGAATCAGGGCAAAGATACATTTTCTGTAAAGAGTGGCTGACAGAAATATCAGCATTAGCGTGGTACAGAAAGCTTCATAAAACAGTGACTATGAAAAACTATTAAAAAAAGAGTATTTCCCCCCACCTCCCCCCGCTACTCTGCAAAGTGAAAGAGGTATTCTATAAACTCAGGGACAATGCACAGGCAAAAGACATCAGTGAACCTGGAGCTGGGAATGCCACTTCTGTAATTTTTGTGTTTATGTATTATGTGATGTGTCGTTAAGTCTCCTGGTGCAAGGTGGTGAGTGATTGCCTTTGCATCATTTGGTTTTTTTGTGTTGGTTTTTTTCTTCTCTTATTAACATGTCTTTATCTTGACCCACGAATTTTTTGCCTTTCTGATTCCCTCTCCCATCCTGCTGGGGGGAGGGAGGCATGGCGGGGTAAGGGAGCAACTAGGAGGGGTCTTAGCTGCCAGTCAGGGTCAACTCACCACAGAGCTCCTGTGGTTATACCTTGCAGTTGTCCAAGTGATTGCCATCTCACTGCAACGAAGCACTTTTCTACACACCTTCTGGAACAGGAGCATTTTGGAGAGTAACCTAGAAGAAGAGAGAATGCTGTCTTGGCAAAAAACATTAAGAACAGGTTAGCCATATGGAGCAGCATCTAAGATGGGCCTAAGGCAAGCGCAGGAAGATGTTGCACAAAGACAAAAGGAACAAGAGTACAATTTGCCAAAGCTCAAAAATAAATTATGGAGAGATAAAAACAGTGGCTCTAAAGCTGATGAAGAGCAATTAGAGGGCCAGCAGCACTCTCATCTCTCTTGTGAGTGTTCTTTATGCATCTCTGTCTAAAGGGACCAAAGGAAACACCTTCGTGATTGACAACCAGATTGTAGCCTGGGCATGTGCCTTTCACTGAATTTTCTCTGAATAAGGAGGTTCACTTGCAACCTCATTGCAGTACCAAAGCTTCCATCCTGTTCTGTGACTCCCTACACATCTCCACCACAGATTAGGACAAATTCTTACATCCAGGACATATAGTTTCAAAGCAGGAAAAAAAAAAAAATTGCAAATGTGCAAGATGTGACCCCACCCATAGGCAGGATGCGTCTGGTCTCTCCTGTGGAGAACCAGAACTTTTATTGCATTTGAGACACTCAGTCTGCAAGGGGAAGGGAGGGACACTGAGAAGGGAGGGACTTGCAAGTCAGAGAGAGGTGGTGAATGGCATCCAGCTTCAAGGGCTGCCCTGTCCCCTAGCCAGTTCTTCTAGTGGTTTGTAGGACTGCAAGAACCAAAGAGCTGAAGTTCTAGAAATAGTTGCTGTTTGCATGGTCAGGGTCAAGGAATAAAGCAAGCTCAGGAGGTGGAAGGAGAAAGAAAACACTGAGGAGAGGTAAATATGGGTGCGGTGTCAGTGTCTGGACTCACGCAGGGAGGAGTAATGTAGTAGGGAAAGGAAGGATTTGGCTTTCGGCCATCTGAAACGGCTAATCCTTGCACAGGCTCTAATTTAACAAAGTGAGTTGGAGCCAGTGTGTACTTTACCTTCTAAGAAATTGTTAGATTTGTTAGATCGGTATTCAGAATATACTAAGCTGAAGCCAGAATCCCATCTACTGAGAGGAAAACACAGGACAGGAAAAGAATCTCCTGGATCATCAAGTCCATTCCCATGTTATCACAGGCAACTGCTTTCATCACTCCAATAAAGAGGCATTCCATTTTTGCTGTATGTGTTAATACCTTGTACAGCAAACCTAGCAAGCAGAATTACAGGGTGGGAAAAGGCATCCAGAACTGCCAAGGGATGTGTCAGATTGTCAGATTAGACATTTTACAGGTCGGGACATGAGTAAAGTATATCTGACAGACTTGGTGGCTGCTGATGACACCTCTGACATTTACTACTTTCTGCAAGGCTATAAGCTCTCAGGGGACCATTAGAATAAACAGAAAATCTTATTCTGAAAGAACCTTGAAGACACAGAGGGGGAGTCTGAAGTATATTTTACATTTAACCACACTTCCCCCCACCCCCGCAATGTCTGACACCATAATCCAGGGGGCTTTACTTGTTTTCCCCTCATTGTCCTGATATGTATGGGCCAAATGTGGACCATCACAAAGAATATGAATATAACTGAATTTTCCAGCAATTACAGAAGGTTAATGTTCACAGTTCCATGTTTCATTTATTTCTTCCACTATTTAGTTAATCCTACTCCTTGACTGAAAGATATCTGTGGCAAGGTCTGACTTTCACATTTGCATGTTTGGTAAATACAGTTCTACTAAAAAATATTTTTTAAAGCAGTCTTATCTCTTGTTCTGGTAACAAAGCCTTTAGTATTAAACAAAAGCAAGGAGCTGGCAAGACAAAAAGAAATTATGCCATTACTCAGAGAAGTAGTAAGCACACAACCAAAAGCCTGCTAGAGAATCTGAGCTCATGAAAGATATGTTGGTACAATACACGCAATCAATATTGGGGAGGCATCTACTAAAGATCTGGAAGTTGTAGACAAGATGAAGAAAGTAACCAGACCCATCACTCTTAAATCAAGTGAGCAAAGTTCTACTGTGGTGCACTCAAAGATTGCTAAAAAAACTCACTTTGGCCAGTTCCTTCCCCATAAACATATACACACACATAACCAATTACAGAAAGTAAGTTAACACTACTTGCATTTGTAAGAGGATAGCATTAACAAAAAACCAGGGTGAAATGAAAATTCAGAGGTGGTCTGAATAAAGACCAGAGAAAACCAAAGAGAATGAGAAGCCAGGACAACTTCTCTAACAAATGTCCTGCTGTATCAGCTGAAGTGTTTGGCCATGGTTTAGGAAAATTAAATGTATTACTATCAATACATTTCCCCTATTTTAGATCACCTTTCTTTATTCAGAATACAGGAAATGTCTCATTTAATGCTTGGTAAAGAAAAGTAGATAAATAGTAAGAAACCAGACACCCTAGTTCATTATTTCTAAGTAGAAATGTGCTCAAAACTGTGTTTACAGTAATAGACCATACTGAAATTTTGGGTTACAATTAAATTCTGCTGTATGACATTCTACAAATCCTCCCCCAAAAATGGAAACCAGTATGCCACATGGAGGGTTTCAATTCTGGTCTGCATAAAACAGAGTCAGCAAAGGCTAGTATCTAGACTGAAGACTTTTCTAAGTCTGTGGGGGCAAGCACAGGATGTCATATACCATTCAAAAGTTAATACCACCCAGAAAATCTATATTTTTTTTTATAACATTGATACCTATTAATACTTTGGGGAATTCAGTGATTGCTCCAGAAACACTGCTAGGAAATTCATTACACTCCTTTTTGAAAGGTGTAGAGAGATGTGAAATAGGAATGTATGTTTTAAGGAATGGATTTTTCAGATATATGTGATTAATGATGATATAGAAAGCAGTACCTTGTCAGAAAAAAAAGAAAAAAAGTAATGAGCTTGCATGAATATTAAGCTTATCTGCTAAGACAGGTATCACAGTGTTAAGACACAATTTATGTGATAAAACTGTAAAATTATAATTCATGTGATCACAATTTATGTGATAAAACTATAAAACTACAGAATACTTGGTTAAAAGTGTGCATTAGTTTCTTGAGTACTTAGGAACAGTACAAAAATTATTGCACATGGATTTGGGATAACCGTGAGGTACGCATGAAAGAGTAAAGATTTACTGCTGCTTTGGAAGACATTACAAATCCCTGATAAACATTTGAGTTACTTGGCAGTAGTTTATATATCTTTATTTTAAATTAAAGAAAAAAGTGTAACCATCAGACCTTTGACTTCTGGTTGGCTTCATGTTTGACTGGCACTTTTATAAGGGCCCTTAATGAAGATCTACACCTCAAATGTGGTAAAAAAAATCTTCTGATTGAAAAATTGTAACAAATGTACTGTTTTCTGATATGATTAATTCCTTCTTCTTCTCCAAACTTCAATTTTCTACATTAATCCACCCATTTAAAATTATTTATAACCATAGCCATTAAGCTTTAATTTAATTCAAAACCCAGATTGTGCCTTTACCACTGGCAATGACCACCATCCCAGCTATAACTGGCATGCAGCAGAGGAGCCACAGAGAAGAAAAAGTCAAAACATCTCTTGAAGAGTTAAATACAACAGCATGTAGCTGTAGCTGATTGGCACTGAAGGGGATATGAACACACAACAACTTGCAGTACACATCTGCGCAGAGAATTAAGGAGGATCTCAATTCCTTGCGCTTCTTTTTTTTTAACCTGTTCATAGACAAGAGTCGCCACTACTGTGCCATGGCACCTTCTCAGTCCCGGGGGAGCGCACACAAGGAACAGGCTGGCGGAAGCCACAGCTGAAGTAATGGTTTCAGCCTCCCAGCGCACAGCTCGCAACAGCAGAACCCTCCATGTCCCCTATAGGTCTAAGCTACACTTCCAGAGGCAACATAACTAGGTACTGCTTTTACTCTGGGTCTTTTCAGAAGTGCCAACTGAACACTGAGTGTTCATTGTTTATGTTATATTGATATTCATTATATTGATGTTCTCGCAGTGTTTCACTGCTACAGAGTTTTCCTCAGAATGTCTACTGATGGGCAGACATTTCTCATCTGCTAATTCCCCTTTAGGCAAAATTGGATTCTAAATTAAAGTTGCCTGCACAAAAGCAATATTATTACATACCCGTGGAAGTTCGAGCTTGCACATAATCATCAGGTATTCAAATTTCACAATGCTCTTCCCTACAGTATACAATACTAATCCCTGTTTTTATATTAGTTTATGATTAACTAGGTGTGGATTAAATTGCTTCGGAAACCACTTTTTATGTGTCGAAACATAAAGTAGAGGCATACTACTATACTCCAAGCAGAACACTTGCCTCAGCTTTCAGTGGTCTGCTTACCCAGTGACACCCAGCAGATACTTCAAAAACCTTTGCCACAGAAAGTCATTGAACCAGATCACTGACTGAAACTGCATATAAGTGTTAGATGCTCTGTCCTAACAGTTCCTAATTTGCTCTTCATCATGGATCAGAAGGGATATTTGAGAAGGAGGAGATATCATATTTAGGTTCTTCACCATCTGAAGAATGGGAAGCTTTAAACAGATCACAGCTCGGCTTCTAAAGAAGGAAAGAATACTCCAAACACATAGATCTGTCCTTTGATTGTCTTTTACTTTCATATCATTTCAGTTTTAGTTATAACTCCATTATAATCTTATCTTAAGCTATATTTTCTTCCATTCATCATTCTACCACCTCCCGCTTCCTCACTACTCTCCTGTCACATTATGATACTTTTCTTTTTATTGTCTTAGTCGTTGCTACTAATTTTCTGTTATATTAGCCAGGGCTCTTTCACACTTTTTCCCCATGGTAAAGTCAAGAGTAAATACTAGCTAAAATTTACTCATTTGTAACTTAGGCAGTGAAGAACCCCTTCTTTCAACCCAGTATGTACTATCTGACAAGTGAGTTTACTTTTTACTTATCACAAAAATGCAGCACTCAGTTATGAGCAAAGGTGTTACCCATTTCTTCATAGTATAAATGGCAACCTTGCTTAGCTAGGCCACTGCCTGCACCCACTGTTTGCCAATGAAGATGTGTACTTGGCCTTAAATAAAGCAATAGTCTCCCCAAGACCCTAAATTGTATCTCTCTACTTCTCTAGCCTTATTTCTGTTTTTTATAACTTTGCAAATCCCTAGTTACTTTAAGCTCAGACATTCATTAAGCAAACATCTGCAAGGGACAACCTATACTTTTTAGGTAACGTAACAGTGCCAACTACCACTCAAAATCAGACCCGCAGTCTTTCCTGACAATATTCCAATGCAATCTTCTAATCCTGAAGTGGATTTGAGGTAGTGGAGAACAGTGGCCAAACCCAAATTCATATCTAAACCTAGATGTCATTGCAAAAATCCTGCGCTTTGCTTACTGAGTTGAGGCATATTGTCAAATACTACTCTATTCTGTGTGATGCAAAAATACATTAATCAAGTGCAATTCTCCATTTTGCTGAAACATCTTCCAACAAAACTCTTATGGAAATGAGACTGGAATTAAAGTATTCCACAGGTTCTTTGTTCATTCTTTTTTAGCTAAAATAGTGTAGTACAGGACAATTTTTACTGTGCCATTTACATTTTCCTTAACTTGTCCTGAATTTCTGGAATGTACGAGCTATACTAACTTTGTCAGTGTCACTTTGATGTAAATCTGGCACAAAATACCTCTGATCTCTCTCAGATTTCTGAGTTTCTACTTGTACTCCCCACAGATCCATAGTAATGTTTCAAAAACTCATTAAGAAATGCCATTCATGTGGCATATGTGCAATCCCACCTACAGGTAGAGGGGTTCCTCCCTGAATTGGTTGCAAGAGTGGGAAACGTACCATGAAAGGTAAGTGCAGGTAGGATGCAAATGAAGGAAACAGGCACTTTGACTAAGACTCTTGCATGTCATGAAAAAATCAAGCAGATGGATGCAACCTTGCATATGGACAACCTGCTTTCTTCCTTTTTTTGTTTCTTCAACAGCTGTGAACAAACAGCTCTAGACTTGCTTGATAGCAATTCCATACTCATAAGCAGCTGTATGTATGACAGATGTAGGCCAGCTGCTAAACTAAGTAGAAAACAGGTGTTTTATTGTAAGTAAGCCTGACTGAATGATCTAGTAAAGAAGTTTTTAAGCATAATCGAAGTTTTAACATGTTTTCACCTTAGCATTCTTCTCTGAATAATCACCATATCTAAAAAAAGAAAAATCTGAAAAAAACCTCACAAGAGTTTATGAAAGGTGGAACTGCAGTAACATCATCTGCAAAGCAGGAAAAACTGTGTGCATTTCTGATGGGCTTACTGTATTCTTAGTACCAATCTTTTTCCCCAGCTGAACAATGCGGGCGTGAGCTATGGATCCACAGCTCTGAAACCTGCAGCTGCTCCAAGGTGGCATTGGCGGAAGGAGCCACGAGCTTACAAAATTGAGCATGCACGCTTCAGGAAACACCACAACAATGGCTGCCCCCGCAGCCTTCCCTTGTCTCTGACTGCACACGCTTTCCAAGACAGTCTCTAAATTACACAATTCCATACCTTATTTTCCACAAACATGGTGTCTATTTCACAGTGTCTCAGGTCATATCTTACAGGAGGCTAATTTTGTACAGAAGATATTACAAGCCTTTCTTTATTAGAGAATGCGGTGGAAGATCAGTTAAAGGTCTGCTACTACCGGTTTAGGGGAAGAAGCATAAAATCAGAGTCCAAATGACTGTAGGGAGACAATAACATATATACAGGGATGGGAGCAATGCAACTGGAGTCAGAAATCCAGAAGACAGGAAAGGAGGAGCCAGGAGAACACCCACCGCTCTGCAGAGGTGTCTAAAAATCTGATTTCATCACTACTCATTAGGTTCCTCCCCCAAGAGGACTTTTTTCTCTGTTGAGGGGTAAAAATCCTCAATAGGGTAAAGATAAGGTGCAGGTGAAAATGCATTCACAACTTCACAAATTACACAGTAAATGAGAAAGTGAAATTATAGTCTCAGGCTTGCAGCGCCTCAGTAGTACCCTGGAAAACATAATTACACAATTTTACAAAGCAGAGATGATACTTACACCATTTTTTCCCAACTAATTACTAATTACAGTCTTCTCATTTTCTGGGTGCCCAGCAAACACTACCTGGGCTACATGTACAGTCATTCTAGATGGAGTGTTTAGCTTCGTAATGTAATTTTTAATTTTTCTGTTCAATTGAAGGGCTAGAGGTCTTTTTGGCTGTAATAAAATATTGCTTGTAGATAATCACTTCCCCCTCCTTCCCTCTCAACTCCCGCAAAGGAAATTTTTTGTAAACCTCTGAAAAGCTCAGTTATTTGTAATTCTCTCTTTTTGCCTTTAAGAAAGAACTGTGTTTTCTTCTGTTTACACTATTCCCTTAATTTCCTTACAGTTAGGATTGATTAAACACATAATAACTAAACCTTCTCTTGAAAGGTAATTTGCAATGGCTATGCTGCCATGCATTTCAGATTATATTTTTAAAATAACTGTTTCCTCAAGGGTATTACCTAACTTCTAATACCACTAAACATTTAAAGGTTTGCATTTAAGAATCCAATTTCATATACAAAAATAACTGTTTATTACAAACCCAGTCTTCACATTTCTGTCAAAACTGTTCAAACTCTGCCTCTAATGTATACTACTCATTCTCTGATCCTAACGTTATTTTTTAAACATCAGTGGCTTTGATGAAATATCGGATTGAATAAGACCTCCCAAAGCCTTTTAAGACTATTCTTGAACTATTTCAACAGAACTTTTTCAGGCTTTTCATTGACCACAGATGGAATTCTCATTACTGTTAACTATTCATATCGCTTTCACAGATATAATCTGTCATTTATTGCACGTTACTCTTGCTTCCAAAGACAGCCTTAGTTAAATTAGTTTTATTTACATTTTACCTGAATGCTCAAACAAATAATTTCTTAACTGAAAAACAAATGTAAAAAGCTGACAAAATAAAATTAAAATAAATAAATCCCAGTAACCACACAGATAACTAAGTAACTTGATTCAAAATTTTAAAAAGACATATCTTGTATTACATGCAACATTACAATATATGCATTATGAATGTATTATTTGTTTGGCATTTTCACAATTTTTGGTGAATTTTAATTACTAGAGCAATTAAGAAGAACCTAGAAAATACTTATAATGAGCTGAAGTCATACGCTTTAGTGTCACCCTGGAGTTTTAAGGCACCTGCCATATGTTCCCTTTAATAATTGCTACTTTTGCTTTCTGAATACAGTAGGAGAATTTATTAACTTGTAGAAGCTTCTGAGATATATGCACTTGTGACTGGAAATGTGGAAAGAATGTCAAAATATTATTTCAGTCTTAAGCAGTCTGAGTTAATATGAGGTTATACCTAAGGACAAGGGCTAAATTGACACATTTCCATGAAAAAGCAGATACCAGATGAAAAATCATCCTTTTAAAAATGTATCTGAAAAATTAGGGAAACTCTTCTGAGTTTAGCAGTCAGGGGGATTGCCAGATCAAGTCTGTCTGACTGGGTTGGATTCCACCCATAACACGTTTCTGAGCTGTGTTTTCTTTATTACTATTTTATTTATATCCATATTCATTATTAACATGCTGTGCATCAAGTCCCACAGTATTCACTCATTAAACAATAGAAAGTTTGCTATGCTTGACATTTGCATGTTGCAACAAGCTATATATGAATGAATGATATTTGATGCTTCTATTTGTGAGCAGAATTTCTATCAATTTTATACCTGACATTTAAAACGTCTCCAACTCTAACAAGCAAACAGAGAAATTAATATAGCTTACAAAACAGACCTTTAAAAAAAAAGACCCCCACATATTATATATGCTAAAATGCTTCAATTAAAAAAAAAAAAGTCATATTGCAAATAAACGGAAATCTGTCATACTTATTAGGGAAGTACCTGATGACTAAAAACTATCCTATACAACTCCTGTCCAGCACATGAAAGAAATTTATTGTTTTATATAATTAAATATATAATTTATTGCATGTCCTGTCATCCAAAACCAAAGCCTTAGAGAGTGGTTCTAAATTAATTGCTAATATAGCAATTTTCTTTTACTTCATTTGCTGCCCAATAAATGCAGCAAACAAAGTTTTTAATTCATCATATCTTAATACTTAGGAGCTGAAAATAGCATCAGCTATTCATTTTAAAGCCATGATGAAGTATTTCAGCAAAACTATATGCATTTTCTTGTGCTGAAATCTGGGTTGTACTGAAGTAAACGGAGAGTTTGCTATTTACCTCAGTGGAGCTGGAACCTCATGCTAACATTTAAAGAAAAAAGCCATCCATCATAACATATTAAAAAGGAGAAGTCCAATTTATTATTATTTTTCTCATCAGACGCCTCATCCCAGAGTCCGTTAAAGAAATCGGCTTTAAATTATTTTAAATCCTGCTGTTCTTCAAGAGCTTCACTGAGTAAAAAACATTCAGCATATCTTAGTATTATTGGAAAAACAGCAGGCTCAGTTGCCCTTGTTAAGTACAAAACAGGGGTTAACAACAGATCACCCATGGATCTATATATCTAATCTACATTTTTATGTACACCTATTTATCTTTGTGTCTCTCTGTGCATACATATGTGAAGACAACAACAGGAGGAAGAGTTAGTATTTCTTGTAGAACGTTTAAAGTTTTCATCAGTGAAAATTGCTAGAGCCCATCCCTTCTGCAAATATATGAATATCAAATAGGACATTTCCTTCAGCAAAGCAGATGGGTCTCTATCCCACCCAAGCCAAAATTTCACAGAAGCAGCATTTCTAGTATCTTCATATTGTGATGTGTTTTAAAATATTCTTTTAGCTTGATGTTATAATAGACAGTCCAATTCCCAAGGCTTTGACACCCGCACTCTTAGCAAACCTTTGCCCAATGTTTTTATTAACTCAATTTAATGGAACCTTTTTTATGGTGACCTTAAGAATTTAATAACTCCTCAATGCAAGGACAATACCACCTGCAGGCTCCTCTGGGATTAAACCATGGTAGTTCAATATGTCTGCAGGAACACATAAAAGAAAAGCAGAAAAAAAATTTCAGGAACTACACCAATCAGTCGCTCATTGCTGAGGCTGGGTATTATGCCTGGTTATGATGTCTGCTCCAAGACATGTGACATAAAACTCTGCATCTGATATATGCTGCAGCCTACTTATTGCTGCTTAATAGTATTAATCTGGCTTTGATCATGTCAGATATAGTAGCAATTTTCAATTCCAGAGTGTCTTCCTTTCTGACAGACACTCTGCATATCTTACAGATACGATCAATACGTTATTAGTCAACAACCTGACAAGATGCACATAAATTAATCCCTTTCTGTCAACCCAGCAGTCTGCACTCTAGTGAAACCTTACCCTTGCAGTATGCATGAGACTTATCTTAATCCAATTAGGGTAAAATGAACTTTTTTTCCTATGGCACTCTCCATCTATGTTAATTCAAACCTCTGAAGACAGCTGCTCTGAGGAAATAATTTTATGCTTGACCTTTTATGGGCAAGGTTAAAAGCAGTACAGATACATATATATGCAAGGAAAGTCAATGAGCTCTCCCTCTCTCTCACTTCCTCCTTTAACCTCCAATAGTACCTGTAAAATAATGCCAGAGAACACTGCTGATTTCAAAGTGACAGGGATGTATTTATTTTAGTTGCATAAAGTACTCTGTCACTTTAGCTTTACACTTAGTACAGCATGTACCTTTGTTTTGCTGAGGAGCAAATTAATAATACGGAGTGACAGCCCTGTCTGTAGTATTGTAGAATTTGACAAGCAAAGGACGTTAACAGCCCTCAATATGCAAAACAAATAATTTCTTCTCTTTGTGATAGTTATCGGATATAATGACAACAACCATTAAGGAAACAAGACTTGATTGGTACTATTATTTCTCCAGCAGAAAATACAGGAGAGAGAAAAGGACTAGAGTGCTTTTGAACTCTTTTTGGTGATAACAGAGAGGGGTGCAGTTCTGTAGTAATGACACAGTACGTGCTGAGGTGTCTTTCGTAAGGTAGTACTTACTGATTTCTTTCTCTTACTCAGTTTCTCTCACAAGAATATGGAGTATCACAAATAAAGGCCATGATTACTCTTCTTTCACCTGTGCTTCGTCTAAATATCTCCCCTGTCCATACCTAACTTCCCTGAGCTATTTTACACGGCTAAACCCCACTCGATCCTGCTGACTAGGCAGGGGAAGGAGGGTACCTAGAAGATGGTTGCAACTACAGTGTTGCATTCGTGTTGCAGGGGTCCTGTGCTGCTCACTCAGCTTGAGCTCTTGATTGAAGCCCGCGACAGGAAAAGACACAGAAAAATGGCTGCTGCAAACCGCAGTAAAAGCCTTCTCCTGGGACGACCTGGGGATACCCTACTTGTGCCCCTTTTCCTTACTGTACCATCCCACAGCTGTATGAAGTGGAGAGACTTCATTTTGCACGGTTCTGGAGTGCTGCAGGTTGTGGGAAAGCACAGTTTGTGGACACGTTGTGACGAGGAGCAGGCGTGTAACCACGCTGCCCTGCATTCTTTGGTCCTATCTAGATTAGGTGGGGTATTCACTGAAAACATTAGCATATGATAACATTACCTAACAACCAAAGAAATAAGAAACAAAACCTTTAGTTTGTGAAGCGCAATGGGCACCGGCCTCTTTTGCGGTCTGGATTTTTTACGTATAACATTATCCCACCAACAGACAAAAGACCCCGCAAAAGACCTGGTCTCTGAAAAATTCCCAAGGCAAAGAAGATGAAGCAAAGACTGCTATTTCTATATCTAGAAAAAGAATGACTTTTAATGTCATTTATGGGGCACTGCAGTAGAGACTGTAATAATCTTAAAATTAGCCTTACAGATTTCTGAGCTGCAGCTTTTAGCCTGTGCTGAGTCATATGTAATTTTAAGAATCATGCGTTACTTAAATCTTCACCAATTTTATTCAGACTAAGACTTTAGTCCTAAGTTTTGTTTCACTTTAAATTTTTTTTTTGAAACAAGCAGCTGCATTAAATCAGGAAATCCTTATTTTCCAGCATAATTAAAAAGGACGAAATAATTTTCTCAAACTCTCAAAAGTAGAAGTCTCAGCTCTGAAAACGACTAAGCAAAGAAATCTGTAGGCCAAAAGTCTGAGGAGTTATGGATGCATAACGCATATACTTATGTTCCATCACAGTATCTCAGTACCCAATTCCAAACCTTTAAAACCTTCAACATTATCATAGCATGCCTGAGCTATGAAAGGATAAGAACAGGCATTCTGGGTTTGAGTAAAATATTTCTCCAGCTAATAAGTATTTACATTTCTTCATTAAAAGTGTATCACATGCACTACTATGTCAAATGCCGTCTCACAGCACCTTCTCTAAACAAAACTATGTGTCAAATTCAGTTCTCAAAAAAACCTACCTGAAAAAGACTGACATCCCCCCGGCACTAAGTGTCACACCATGGAGGACAGGAAAAACACAGAGATGAGATGAAAAGAAGTCTCTTTGGAGAAACAGTTCCTAAAGGTAAAATTGCATTTCTCCCTTTTTCCCGTACTTCCTAATCCCAACAAGCTTCTTGGGAAGATGCTCCGTAGGTGTTCACAGACAAGAAGAAGCAAGCTCACTGTCAAAGCATAATTCTAGTTATCCTTAATGCCAAAAGTTTTGGCCATATCCAAAAAGTATAACTTCAAGGAAGAAATTATTATTGTTTGGGGATGTTCTAGACAGCTCAAAAGGAGATAGGAGCTGCATAACCAAAAGCTTTGTGTATAGCAAACTGTCAGAAGTACCGCTGAAAGTTTGGTCTAATTAATGGTGGCAGATAGCTGTATCTGTCTGACTTGGCTCAGTGGATTTCTCAGCTCCCAACATATTTGATCATATTCATGAATATGTCCTCTTGCAACCACGGAACTAAATTAGAGTTTCCAATAGTCTGCCACAGGACAAAATATTACCTGCCTACAGATTTTCACATACAGATTGATATTCCCGGGGCTAACGTTTGGATTTACACAGAAATGCACGTATGTAGCTAACTTATCAGGCCAATGTTCCAGCTAGCAAAACGGTGGTGGTCAACAGCCTGCAGTTCAGAAGGAGACAGTACATCCAATTAGGAATACTTACACATACAGGGAGGTGTTTCTTCATAATGCCTTTTCTTGCTAGCAGGATGCCAATGAAATATACCATAAATGCAGTGTCAATATTTTAAGATACCATGCACATAAGCACATTAAAATTAAGGAATCAAAACAAACCTAAATGCAATGAAGCCAAATCAAACCATTATTTCTCTAACCTGAATCAAATCCTGAAAAAGCCTGTGTTCCATCGTGGATCTTGCTGCTTCTTCCATGAAAGGGGGAAAGCAGGTCAGAGGAGATGCTTGAATACCTGGATTTGTTGCTTCGGCTCACACTGGCATGAACAACGCTGCCAGGAAAGGCTGCCTCTCACTGCAGCAGGCACTGTTCTGCACGCTCACTTTACAGATTTCTGGCAAGTGGGGCTGTGGCCATTTTGCTCAGCTCAAGTAACAGCCAACTTGACTCGAGCCTGAAGCCAGTACTGCCTTTTACTGTCCTCTCATTCCTTTATCTCATTTGTGTACTTTATGGTCTGGACGTGTGCTTGTGTATGTATATGCACATGTTTCTATACATTTGCATATATGCAGTGGTTAATGGTAGAGAAGTATCCAAAACATCCCGTTTCTTTCCTGTCACCCCAAAAGGTACGATCTCCCTTTTCCTCACCATTGTACACTACCATTTGTTTCAGGTAAAGTATGATTTTGCAGCTTGTCTCCAAATCCATGATCTTACCAGACAAGTTTAGAGAGAGAAATGAACTGATGGTGGTGACTACACTCTAGTAATAAGTTTGGAAGTGGGGACTAAATCTGCGGCTTCACGGCTTTCTCCATCTCAGATGTTAGATTTCTATGCATAGATTTCTAATGCATACTGATTACACAGCAGCAACTTGAAAGTGTCCACGTAAAACTGGCACTGGCCTGGACTAGCACTGAACCTAAATAATTTCTAGTATAGTTGAATCTGAATCAGAACTGAACTGAAAAAATGAGTCATTTGACTCCCTGTTAAAAAGCCGAAACAAATGTTTTTCACAAATACTTTCCCTATAATTTAAGTACACTATAATCAGCATAGAGATGTTTTTGTTTCATTGTACGAATTCATTGTATTGTAATACAAAGTTTAATTATAGTCTTTTCTCCCCAAGACAGGGTGCACATTCAGAGTTCAATTTCTGAATGCACAGTGTTTATGTTGTTTCATATTTATGCAAGACCACTTGTAATACCCCTATGTATAACTCTTCTGACCTCTGTAATGCTTGTCTTGTAGACGGCTGAGATTCAACTCTTTCCCAAGAAGACAATTTTCTTCCATTGTAACATGTTTTGTGAGTGGATGGGATGCCTGAGTCAATGTGTTCAGTGATAAATTCTGGCGGGAAAAGGAAAAAAAAGAATTTGTATTTCCTCATATTGTATTCATTTAGAGGAAGAGACTGTTAATTCACTTAGAGGCATTTTTTATCCTTCCTGAAAACTGAAGAAGTCTCAGTTGCCCTTCGGTCCAAGTGCCACCTTCATTACCTTGTGTCTTCTGCTCTGGCACACAGCGAAGGGGGTAGTATTTACTGAGAATTGAGTGTACAATGCAGTGCCCTCAGTAAGAGGAGAACTGGCACATGTCTTCAGATAACTGTGGCACCTGAGGCCCAGAAGCAGTTGAAGTTCTACTGGAACACTTTTGGAGGCTGGATATTGACAGGATATTAAGGATCCTTATTCGTCTGAACTGAACTATCTTATTCTCTAAAGCCCATACAAATATCAGCACAAGACACTGAAGTAAAACAAGTTCATTCTCCTCAAGCTGCAGTTTCTGAGGCAGGAGATTAAGTATTCTATCTTTACAGCTTTCCAGGAGGTAAGATGGTACGAACCCTGAAAGTAGCAGAAGAAAGCAGTCAATGTGTAAAGTTTTGGCACAAGATTGGGTTTTTTTATTGCAATAAAGTTTCCCGTTTATTGTTTGAAGAAAGACTTTGACAGCACCAAAATGCTGTGCTGCCTCTGTCACAGTGGGAAACTCATTGAAACGTTTGTTCCAGTATCAAAAAATGGTTTTTTTCCTACAGAAGATGCTTTCCTCTCTTTATCATTTAGTGCTTCTCTGCCTAGAATTGAGAATGTTTTTCTAATTGGAATAGCGACTCTGAGAAATACTATCATGCACTGAACAGAATTGAGCATCTCAAGTACTTTAACGTCAAGAGCATGTTTCAATAACATATAAATTAAAATACCCTAACAAATGAATCGTAGCAATCATAGGGAATTAAATACATTGATGGCAAATAGCAGTCATGAAATGAATTTCAGATACTGGTTATTTCTGAACTAATAAATGGAATGACAAGGGAGGCCTCTCAGTAATACGGCATGAAATGTATTGTAGCAAAGAGTTTCGTAGCTGTACTTTTTAAAAGCACTATTCACAATAGTAGAATTGTTGCATCTCTAAAAGATTTCAGCAATCTTGGGTGTCTCACTAGATACTTTTCCTGTCTTATATTTGGAAAATATAAGACAGAAAAGTTAAGTATTCCAAATCTTAGAAAAGGACAGGCCATTGTTACTCGTTTACACTTGAGAGCTATTAAATACATCACTTTACAGAGGAAAAAGAAGAAATGCAGAACCATGTCTACATCTCCTTGGAGATAGTAAAGGCACAATAGACCAGGTCTCAGAAAGGGCAACTAACACATTATTGCAGGCTTCAGAACTCAACAATGACTTTTTTTTTTTTTAATCATTTCAAACCTTATCTTAGGTTTTTCATCAAGAGTAAAAAACAATTAAACTCTTACCATCTTTTCCCTAATGGCCTCTCGAACTTTTACTGGAAATTTCTGATTTTGCTGTGTGCCCAGTTAAAAAAAAAATACAAAGAAATATGTTTAACCTTTTCTTTCATTTCAGTTCACAGCTTCTATAACAAGGTTACTGGAAGAAGTGTTCTAATACCTGAGCCTATGGCTCTGACATACAATAATGAAGTATTTTGTTTGTATGCTACTTGAACCCAAGTAGCTGCATAGAAGAAAAGAAATCACAGTTCAGCCAGCTCATCACTCTTTTCTTATTTTTAGCTTAGTTTGATTAAATGCTCACGAAACTTCTGACTCCTCCAGTGGGGCAGCATTAGGTAGATGTCAAGATTAGACGGATTTTCCGGAGATCAACATGCTGATTTTTACAGGGACTGATAAACACAGTCGGGAGGGATGACTTAGTCTTAATTCTTCCTTTTCTTTTACCCCACTGCAAAGAAGCACTCTTTGAGCTGCCCTTCTTTTTCCCTTTTCCTCTTTTCTCCCTTTCATTTAAAGTAGAGTAATAGAAAATATAATGTAATATTGAAAAAGAAAGTAAACCAAAAAAGTGGGAAGAGGGAAAAAAAAAAAAAAGGAAAACACACTGGACCCAAGAAAAACAAATTATTTAACATCAGAAAGCTTATTTATATTCCTTGTTACCTTACCTTTAAAAAACCTGATATTCGCCATCTAACTGAGTCTGCTAGTCTAATTGCAAAAGGTTGACTGTTGTGAGTAAAATATTCCAAACTAATTTCACCACCAAGTTACTGTATTTCTAATCAAAATACTTGCATCAGTGAACCTATAGCTCCAATAGGCTTTGGAGTCTCGATGGTGAAAACATGCATTTCATTGGCTAATAATAAATACATTTTAGCATGTCACTGTATTTAAACATTTTCGGTTACCTACCCACGATATAAACAAAAACATACTTGCTGCAAAGCCAACCAGAGCCCACTGGTCACATTGAAAGCAAAGCCCAGCTGCCATCAAATAAAATGTGCTCCTTCACGTTGTACAAAGAAGAAAAAAGCCCCAAACCTGGATACTGACATGTCTCTCATTCCCAATCAGTCCTAATGAAATATAGTCTTAATAAAGATGATTTTTTTGAATCACAGAATATGGCTTTTCAAAAAACAATAGTATTGTTTTATTTAAAATGCAGGGACACTGCCTCAAGCAAAAGTAAATCTACTTCCAACCACAAGTTTAAAGGAAAAAATATTACTTTATGTAAGCAATACTCATTAATTAATTTCTTCTCAATAGCAGCATTCCAAGGAGTTTAAACCATTTGCTAAAGAATAAAAAACTGGTGCATGGTATCTGCCCTTCCTCATGAGTTATGCTAACTACATTAAAAAGGAATAAATAAACCCTAGAAACTTTGAAGAAAAAAAACAATGTCAAGTAATTTAGTAACTACTAATTAAACCAGTTTTCAGTCTTGTTAAAAACCTTAATGCTTTTCCATACTGAACTCTGAAATGGTACTACTTTATTGTTGGTAATAAAAATTCTTAAAAAAAGAAAAATAATAAAGCAACAACAAACTTTTCCACATAGGACTTAAAACTGAGAGCATATTGCATACATTTTACAATGCATCTGTCACGTGTCAGAGCCCTGGAAAGGCGATGAGGTCTTGCTTTTCTCAACTTTCAAGTCTTTCTCTAGCAAGTCTCAACAAAGGCTCTGGATGCAGCCATGTCATGAAAGAGAGCTCTCCATCTTTCATTCTGCTTTCAAAAGTTATTTCCCCTTTAAAAAGACAACCTGAAATGTGATCAGTACTTCAGAAATTGCTAGGCTTAATGCGAGAACATTCTGTAATAAAAAACAGTTTGGTGGCTGGGACACTGAGGCAGAGCTTATATCACAGGACTATTCAAATAAGGAGGCGAGAAATAGAGCCCTACAAGGGCTCAGGGCTCTCATAACTGAGTCTGAACCTGTGAACTATTTTGTTGTGTCTTAGGATCTAGTTTTGACGCCAAGCCAACATTTAAAAAATATTTTTGCTTAACTTAGGTTCAAGTTTCTGCTTATCCTGATGAGTTCTTCATATGAGCATTACCTTAGTTCTCTATCTGTAAAAGGCAAGAGAAGGATCTACCTCACCTAACTTCTGAGAGCTACTATCTGTGCTGATCATTCCCTAAGAGCTCATGGAGAGAAACTATCCAGCTGACCTATGTTAGACCTCTAACTTTGGATAAGATGAATAATCTGCATGGGAGACTAAAACCCAAACTTGTTGATGTACACATGTCTTTCTTGATGGATCCTACCTTGCTCACCTAAATACAACTGAGATTTTGGGAATACAGCACTAGGTACAGAAGGACAACTAAGGTACAGTTTGAATAAAGAAGTTTTTTCCTAGGACCTCTGTAGCTCTCATTATAATTGTTGGGACTATTAAATTGAAAATCAAATGACAAACTAACAACAAATACCGTAAAGTTAAACCATAATAAAACACTCGGTAGAAACTGAAGTGAAAAAAGATTCAGATGGATCCAAAATGGGGGACAGAAAGAAAGAAAGAAGACTTACTGGTCTTCTCTGTCTGTACTGACAGCGTAAGCCCAAGAAGGGTAGAAAACAGGCAAGAACAAATCATTTTTCTCTTTCCCTTCCACTCATCTCTTTCCTCTTTAGCACAAGGTTCATACTTCATCCTCTTCTGAGGCTAACAAAATTTCAATTTCTGGGTACTTCTAATGAATTTAACATGACATCATCACACCAGAACTCCAATATTTTCTGCTGTGGTATGCGCTTTTCCCAGGAGTGATTCTCAAGGATAGGTCAAAACCACAAGATTTCATCAAGTTCTCTCAGCAGAAATGTCAGCATATTATTACTGACCAAGAAAATTTATAGCAAAATAAATATCTCAAGGGTGATTTCTTGTTCTATTAACCAAGAAAATATTATTTCCAACAAGAAGGCTGATGTGACAGAATACAGTTATGGAATTACAAAATGAATGATATGAAGTCTCCAGAAAGATGTTTCAAAAAGTGACCCAACTATCAGCGTTCTTGACATGCCAGAGAAAACTCCAGAGCTAACATCTGATATGCTAACATGTTTAAAAATCATTTTTTGGATAGTTTATAATATTATTTACAATTGGAAGCCAATTAGTATTGAATAAAATGAGGAACAAATTTCCATCTTCCTGGCAAAACAAATTTACTACTTTTTAATATTCCTTTCTAGGAAGGGTACTGCTTTTTGCCCTCACAGTCTAGAGTATTCTGCAACAAAATGTGAACAGCAAGATGTCTCTTAGGAAAGAAAAATAAGAAATATTTTATGATAGAAATCAAATAATATGTAAGTTCATATTGCTTCTTTATACATGTAAATCATGTAAATATGTCTTGCACAAAAACAAATTAGTATTACTGTATGTATATTACAGGCTTTTCATAAAGCTTTTCCACTCTGTTTTCTAGAGTCCATTAATATACACAAAAACAAGTGTTCTTTTGATCATATTACTTGTCATCCATCCGTTTAACTGAGACGTGTGCAATGACAGCTTAAACATGACAACACCATTTCTCAGATGTTTCTACAAAGACTTCAGCAAATGAGCAACACAGAAAGGAAGTATTGTTCAAAATTTTGAAGCCAGATTTTATCCTTCAAATGAGTGGAAAAGTGTAAGTTGGAAGGCACGTCTGAAGGCCTGCTCAAAGCAGCTTCAAAGTGTGATCAGGTTGCTCAAGGTCTTACTCAGGCAAGTTTTTTAAATCTCCAAGGATGGAGATTCCACATTCTCTCTGGGCAACCTGTTCCAGTGCATGAGCTAATCGGTATCTTGCCTCATACTTTAAAGAAGAATTCTAATTTCCAATTATTTTCCTTTATTTATAACTATGTATTTTACAATTTTATAGCTCTACTGAAAAAACAAAATGAAAAAGACGCTCATAAAAGTGATCATGACACCACAGACAAGTGTGAAAAACTCAAGTATAAAATACACATCAGAAAACCTGGGTTTATTAACTTAATTTCAACATGCTGTTATTACAGTGTCCTACATTGATCTTTACCATGCCATTTACTTGTTGCAAATGTCAGATATTACGGTGCATAGAATTCAGTTAATTTAATGATTTGACAGGCACTGGAAAGAAACACAGCAAATGAACAGCTGATTATTTGCATTGATAAAAAAAGTCTCCTACTTTTATCTGATTGAAAGTTTCTCTGATAATCAAACTTTAGCAGGATAATACAAGCAATTTCTCTGATGGTGACCTAGTAACATGTACAAGTCTGCTATGAGATACTGCTCACAAGAACATGATCAGCACGCAACTTGAAATGTTTCTTCTATAACCACATGCCCAGTATGCCAAATCAGTCTTTATACTCCAGGTTCTCTTAGAACCTGCTTTCCCTCAGTGCATTCTCCTGCTCAATTCAGAAAACATAAGGACACTGAAGAAATGGGACTCTCTTCAGTGTAGAAAGCAGGAAGCTGATATATTACGTTGGGAAGCACAGCAGGTCTCTCATCTCCTGCAGAGTAAAGCATCTTTAAGAGGAAGCAGATGTACATATTTGCTGGTTGCTACAGAGAAGGGTAAAAAAAAAAAAAAAAAAAAAAATAGGCTCATCTCCTTCCCTTAGAAGACCCTGGCATAAAAAGATTAGTAGCCTTTAAAATTAAAGGAAGGCATTTGAAGTATGGTCCTTCATTTTCTGAAAGTGAGAAAATATTTAAAATTCTTATTTCTTTTGAGTTGTCTGAAACTAATCACTGCTTTCCAAATTTTCTTTAGGAGTTGATTCATTTGCTTTTGGTTGCATTTTTTTTTTTTTAAATGGCAGGTTCTTCAATGAACTACAACGTGTATGACAAGGTAAAGAAATGCCAGTCTTGATCAGAATAGCAAAGCATCTAGCCTAATAACTAGTCACAAATACTTCTGAATAAGTCATAAGAAATGCTGAAATTACCCAGAGAGAGCATACGCTCCTGTATCCTGCTCCTTTTAGCAATTCTAGATGATATCCTTAACACCATCAAATGTTGCAAGGCACCAGCTTCCCCAGACAAGAGATACCCTCTACACTGGAGATGTTTGTGCTATTAATTTGGTTTTGTTTGGGTTTTTAAAGTTTTCCAGCACTAGTGATGCCTTGTCTAGTAATGCCAGCCATGGCAGCCCTCTATACACAGAACTGTTTTGCTGTGGTGTCAGAATGAGACAATGAGACAGTTAAAACCTGAAGGGATGCTCAGGTCATGAGTCTTCAGATGTGGCAGCGTGATCAATGGTACATGGTAACGCGCCTGATTGAAACAAAACCCAAATCCACAATAACCTGGTTTTGCATTGTTATGGCTCCTATTGCTCTTTTTCATCTAAATTAATTTGTGATTCAGGAAATCACAAGATCTCAAAAGTCTTTTCTCTTTTCAGAGCCATCTCACACTTAGCCTTCTAACTCTCTCACCTGCATGTCATACCATATGCTTTTTACAAGCTCACCTTCCTTTACTAATCTTCTAACAGCTTCTGTGTTGATTTGTAATGCTAATTGACTGCCAAAACCTGCATAAACATTCTCATTCTTTTACTTGTCTCTTCTTTGACAGTTTAATATTCTTTTTACTTTATTTTACACTGATTTGCAATAGCCTTTAGCACAATCCTTTAGCAATAACTCTTTCACATCTGGCCAAGGGTCAAAAAACGTTGGCATGGAACTGCTTTCAAACCAGAAAGGGCTTACCAGGCTAGAGGAATGGCTGTGTGGTTGGATTTCCTGCTTTTCTGGCCAATTTCCATGACTGGAATATTGCAAACTGGTTGCTGCTCCTTCTGCTTGCCCTTCTCCACATCTAAGATGAAAGAAGAGCACACATCTTCATTTTCTAGTGACTATAGCAGGATTGTTGTTTCTCTGTGGGTTAAATACTTAGGTGCTTTGGCTTTCTTTAGTCAGCAAAGGAAAATTAATTTCTTTAAAGCTAGTAGATACATAAGATATACCTTGATTTTTCTTACTATAAGCCTGTCAGGTGCAGACTTATCCAAGAGGAGAATGACTAAGAAGCTGTTGCTTTCTCCCCTTCTCCCTACTGTATTACTTAGCACAAATAAAAAGACAAGGTCTGGAAGCTGAAATAATGTGCTTCACTGCCTCTGACCTCCCCAATTACTGCTGAATTTTCAGTCAAGAACCATGACTGATTTTATAACTCAAATACCATTTTATTTTCTTTAGTTCTTATTTAACTGTGGTTATTTATTCTTTGGTACTTGAGAGCCATTTTTCAGTAAAATCAAAAGAGCAAACTGAACGTATTGCAGGTAATCCACTGCAAAAAATCACAGCATTAATTTAATGAGAACTCTGTTATTCATTTGGCAAATGAGACAGTGGAGTGGCACTGACATATGTAGAGCAGGGACCAGTCTGAGATGAAAATACATTGATTCATGAGTGGCAAAGAGCAGCTTAATGTAACTCGCTGATAAAACTGTCACTGATCTTGCTCTCTATCTGGGATTCCAAGAGAAAATTATGGGAAAGCCATTCTGTGCCATTAATGACAACTGAGTAAAATGTGCCAATGAGAGCTAATAATACACCTGCATGACACAGACCATTAAGCAGCCAGTTACAACAGTCTCGGATAACACAAACAAACGAAAATGACAATATGGTCAAACCCTTGTCTTATTAAGCTGTTAAATGCTTTTCAGAATAATTAATATGACCTGGAACTGATCATTCAAAAATTTAAACAACTGCCCTGTCTGCTTTCTCCTAGTTAATAATTATATAAGCCAGCACTAACAGTACATGAAACAGTAATAAGCAGAACTATGCTAAAGGAAATGCTTTCGACGGCAATTCAGAAAGGCTAACAATCTGCAGAAATAAAAAGAAAGTACTTCTACCACCATGAAAAGCCACCGCCATAATACTCTCCCAGGTATGTAAATAAAATATGTTTTGAGGTTAAAAGCGAAGATGAATAGCAGCGAAAAGTATAGGAATGAGAAATATATGCAGCATCCTATTTATCCTTTCTTTTCCCACTGCACAGGAAAGGTGCATGAATATTTTCTGATCTACTGATAGAGATTTTTGGGGTTTTTTCTAAATAACAAATATGTCACAGTTGTCTCCTCTGCATACATGGAGCTGATGCAAGATCTAGCTGAAAGGATATGGAGATACCAAGCCCATAGTAAGATGCCCATAGGTCATCTTTCCTATGTCTTTACTACATTCAGCTTCAATCACTGGAAGGAAAAAGACAACGGGTTCTTGAACAACTCCTCAAAGGCATGTGGTGCCCACTTACATATGCAGAACCAAATGAGAGCTGTTTGCACTGAATGTATTACATCTTCACATATTATGTCTTAAAACCTCTCAGATGGAGAGTGTTGACAGGACCACAGACGGACAGCAACCCTCTGTGAGGATATACTTCTGTAGGACTGTGAGTCCTTCTTCTCCATATATCTCCTGAAAGCTGCACTGCCTTGGGCCCACGCAAAGGAGGACACTGTGCTTGTTCCTCTATGAAATGAAAGATTATCAGCTCCTGCTAGTCTCATTCGAGGGCTGGGAAAATCAGGTCAGATACCCCGGCTAAATTTCAGAATCAAGATGCCTGGAGATCAGCATCCAGAGAAAAGAAGGCGACACACAGCTGACACCACCAAAATGATATGGATCTAATAACTCTTGAATACTGGGGGTGGAGTGGTAGGTGGGCTGGGTCACAAATGTTTCTTAAGAAGTGAGACTAAAGCCAATACTGTAAAAAACAAGAGCAACCCCCTAATTAAAATATATTCTTTCAAACATTTTAAACATCACTGCAATTACATTTAATCTTGCCCCATAATATATTCTAGATTTCTTTTTGCATAACTCTGCTCATACGGATTAATATTCAAAATTTTCTTGCAGCAGACAAGATTTATAAACTAAATATATGGGTAACTAAATGCCAAATTTAAATAGTTTCAGCAGTGCAATTTAGTGTCATAGTTTTTCAAACACGGTTTCAAAACCAACTTTTCTTAGTAATTTTTATTGTTAGAATAATGATAAAATGCTTTTTTTAGGAAAGCCTAGATTTTATTTCATTCCAAATCAGTTCAGACACTGTAATGCAATCTTATTCCTTTAAGTAAAATGATACATTTATAAGCCTTTAAAAATGCACTTTAACTGGCGGCTACCTTTTCATTAGAAAAAAAAAAGTGTTAAAATCAGAACTATAGAAATTTCTGCTTTAATTTTCAAATAAGAAAAGTAGTCTTACTTTTAATTGAAGCAATCTAGTGTCTTGACTCTATTTTTTGTTATAGTAGTGTAAAAAACAGTGTAACTCCATTCACTTGAAAGTAGCTGTACTAGAATAAAGCAAGCAAGCAGAGAACAAAGCTCATGCATGTTCCTTAAAATGAAGAGATAAAATTCAGATCTCTTTTACTGTGCAGATTCCTACACAACATAACCTACTAGCTTCCTACTTTTGCCATTTCCAAGCCTATTAAAGTAATCTGTTAAGTGAGAGGTGCTTTAAATGACTCTCTTCTTGTTCTCTTCTTCCATTAGCAATATCATCTACTTAACTTGGTTTAGTTTAAGTGCATCTTTATCATTCTACTCAGACCCAGTTGCCTTGCTTTTTTCCCTTGGCTTGCTTCTTTTTTTGCTTTTGTCAGTCTGGTTGTAGATTCTCTTGGGTAAAGACCAGCTGTTAATATGCACAGCATCTCCCTCTGTAATCAGTAGTTTTGAAAGGTTGTTACTAATGTTCTCGGAGGACTACTACAAATCATGAATAAGTAGGAAGCCTACACTGTTTCAGGAAAGCTCTGCACCTTGGATATTCGATCACATCCTTTTATTTTCCGCTCTTTGCGCATCAGTTCATACACTAGTGACAAAATAGAACCTTGGTCACGTATACACGATTTAACCCAAAATGATGTTCAACTGTCTTCCCATTTGATTCAAATGGGTCTTTTTTCTTAATGTTGTGCTTGAATCACTGCATTCTGTGACAAAAAGTGAAATCATCTTGCTTATCTACTTGTTCGCTTCAGGGACACATCACATTAAAAGCCTTTCTGGTGCAGTATACTCTTTCACAATCCCTCCAAGGAGATGTAAAAATGATCTGATACTGTAGCTTTTGCACTGTCTCAAAAATCAGTACCAGGATTCTTGATATTATTTAAAATAACCCAACATGGAAGCAAATCCCTTTATTGTGGCAATTATTTTATGAATTATTAATTAGTCCATTACCCTTTTGCCTGCAATGAGAACATAAACCAAGACAAAAGTACTTTGAAAGGTGAAACTTCAAGTGGTCCTGCCTGGCAAGCCAAAAGTTGATAGCTGCATTTGTATTTACAATAAAATCTCTCTATTAATTATAGTTTTATCTGAATCACTACATTAAAGTGTTACATCTAACTGTAGATCTACGGGGGTTCAAAAGCTTATGGTACCGCAGCAATGCATAGGCCAGTGAGGGGATTCAAATAGGAAGAGGAAGAAGACAATAGACACATCTGGATGCAGCACAGCCGCAGTGTCTAAAAATATCTCTGCACAATGTTATAAATGGCTTTCTGCACTGATCTATTCAATTTGTGTTGTCTAATGAAATATAGCACTTACCTCAACATTTTATCATAAGCTTGTATTGGTTAAAAGCGTTTGGCTAAATGTCTAATATTGTTGATGGTATTCCCATGTCATATTTCACTTTGCAGATTTGCAAAGATAATAGTGCAGATAAATTCTAGGTATTTCAGACTTTGGAAAGCACACTTTGAGAGGCAAAGGACAGATTAGTAACAGAAAAGGCCAAGAGGGTAACTCGGTTTATAATAGAAATAGTGTGAGTAGCAAATAAATGTTCCATAATTAAAGAAAATAAAACATGTCATCATACTTCTAGGTGGAAAAAGCTGGAAACCAATCACATCTAGCATTAATAGTTCCAGTGCTCTTGTGCAGTATAAATCTAACAAACTAGAACTAAAGGCTATACTTTTAGAAAGAAAACATTTAGGTGTTCACACTGAGACTTTGCAAGTCTTTTCCTTGCCTCAATCTCCTCATCAGTTTTTAAAATTTAGATAGAGCTTTAACACTCTTATAAGAAATGCATTTATAAGCAGTTCAGTGTTCACTAGATTGCATTTGTTTATAATAAGGTCCATACCTTATGTTTCTATAACACAGAGAAAAATCACTATCCCTGTTCTCGGTGGCAATGAATAAAAAGCATTGTAAGAACAGAATATATTTTGTACAGTTAATAACCTGTCATTGTCATTGGACTGTTGACCCGATTAAAAAGATCTTTTCAAAACCATCAGCAACAACAAACTGTTGTTTGCCCAGCTGTATTCTGGTTCCACTGGAGTTCTAAATGCAATTTAATTTGCAAATGTACCAAGAAGGCCAAAACCAAAATCACATTTAACTAAATCTAAACACATTGTGAAGCATATGTTCATCATGTGGCCTGCTTCTTGGCTTATCTGTTCTGTATAAAAAATGTCTTGAGACTCTTACTCAGGTTTAATTTGGACAAAACTTCAATTAGCATTAGTGAAATATGCACGATTAAGAAATTCAAGATTAGCCTAGTATATGGTCCCTCTCAGATCATAAAAAAGTAAACAATTCAGACAAACCATCAGGGAGAGCATATTTATCAATGAAAGATTAAGCTTTACAAATGGTAGTGATGACTAAATGCTACAGAAGTGCACGGTTTTAATGAGTTTCCATAAAGATGTTTTACACTCATGTGTACTGTACTGCCTTTTAAATATTTCTAAAAGTCTCGGAGCAGAAAAGTGCCTGATGGCAATGTGATCACAGTAAGCTGTTCTTTGGTATTAGTATTTCTGAAACTAGTTTATCAGTTGCATTAGAACTGACAAAATTTGCTCTGAGGGTTATTAGTAGCTGAACAGCTAAAGAACACTGCCTTATGCCTTTAGCCTTGTATCAGCTTTGGCATGAAAAAGCATATTAAAATGGAAGATAGATATATATATAGTACATATATATAATTCACTGTCTGTATCACATCTCTCAGTCTGTATTACATGGGGACCCATAATTGCATAAAAATGAGTTGTTAGTTACATATAAGAACTACCAGTAGTATCTTACCCAATGAAACAGTCTATTTCAGCTTCTCTAGCTACTCCCAGAAATGACTTCAGAAAATACTAGCTGAAGAAAAAAACCCCACTCATTCATTAAATCTCTGGTGCCTCCCACTTTTAGTTACCTATAGAACCACAAGTACATTGAGAGAAACGTCCTAGGACACTGAGGTGCAGAGCTGCTCTAACAGAATAAACTAGCACCTTACTGCCTTCAAGAACAATGCAGCACCACAGACTCAAGTGCAAAGGAAAGATTACCTTGGAATTCAAATTTCTAGACAAAAATAGAGTCAGTTAGGATTCAGTGCTGAGCTTGGTCACAAACCTCCACTGTAATCCTAAACCAACAGATTAAGGTTCAAATTTTGTCACTGTCCCATTAAAATGTTACCTCACGCCCTGTGTAACCCTACTTGAGCCTTAAGTAAAAGACTTCTCTAGACAAAAATGCAGAAGAGAACAACTCTGTTCCCAACTCAAATGGGGATAGAACCATTACCTGAATACCAGACTTGCCTCTCCTGCCCATTTAGATGGGAGTAGGATCATCTATTACTGTATGCATGTGCGGTACTCAGTACAACAAAGTTCCAATTTCTGTTGAGAGACTGCAGGTACTCCTGTAATAGATATAAAAATAAAGTGTTCAGGGGAAAGAAATGCTCAGCTACAGAAGATACAAGATAAAAGCCTACACCACCAATTCCTAACCACCCTGCATAAACAAAATACTACCATTTCTAGTCAACTCTCTTACCCAGCCTGAGTACAGAATATTTAGAGTTTGGAACTAGCATATACTAGTGATTATATTAAGTAGTTTGCACAAGAAAATGTATTTGTTAACAAAGACAGTAATATGACTTGTAAAATGTTAGGTCCAAACTAATTTTACTAAAGCCCTCGTGATTATTTTTTCCTGGACTTACGTGTACAGGAAACATTTAGGCTCCTCTTTATCTGCAGTAGGAAAAGAGAACTGAAAAGCTTTGACCTTCCAGAACAATTTTTTATTTAAACAAAATAAAAAAGTCTCTTTCCTAGAGTGGACAGGTATTCACGGGTATTTACAAACATGTTTGTTTTTCTAACTAATCCTCAAATACTAAGCATTACTCTTAATTTGCAAAATTAAAATTCAGGTACAGGGCAATATTTCCCAAACAGATGGTACAGCACCTGGAGATTCTGTTCCCATTGGGTGGTAAAACACACACGCCAGTCACAAGAGTCAGTAAGTCTCGACAAGTAAGGGAACAGGCTCCCTTACTTTGTTCACAAGCAAGTCAGTATGAAGGACACCATTACCTGAAAATGCCCAATTGTGCTATAATTTGAAGAAATATTTTGTTACAAATCTCATCCTGACTCATAAGCTCTCATTAAGCTTATCACCTGCTATCTCCACACATTAGAGTGCAACCCTCTTTCTCATCTTTCCTGACTTTCTTGACATGCCCTGAAGTTGTTCAGCAGAGTGCTCAGTTACATGAGCTATTTTGGTTCTGTAATTCCAGTGATGCCATAGCCCTGACTACCCACAGTCCTGTGCCTGCTTTCCTTTTAAACCTCACCTCATCTGTGGGCGTTGGTCTCCAGCCCCCTAATTAAAAGCTCTCAGTACTCAATTTCTCTCTTGCTGCTGATGAAAATTCACAGTAGATTTTTATTCCCTTGGCATATGAAAGTGAAGTGTTCCCAAAGTAATAATCCTCTCTGTATGTTGCTCCAAGCTGGTGAAGTAGTGGCTGCTGTTATCCAAAGGACAGCAACAAAAACATGCAGCCCTGGCTCAGCATATTGGTTTTTTGTCTGTACATGCAATGTGCCCAGAATTATTCTGGTTTTCTTAGTTCCACGTCAATAGCTTTCTTTACAGAGCAAACTTGACAATTTATTGCGTTTAAGGAATTTTACTTCAGGATTTCTGCTATGTTTGGTGTCTGCATAATTCACTTACAGATAAAATTCAATACTCTTATCTTCATGTTAATATACGCTTTTGATATTGCAGCAGTTAAACATGTAACATTTAACTTGCACCTTGTATGGTCAGACAGGCTGGAAAGGTTTTCAGTAGGAACCCCCCCTTCCCCACCCAAGTTATTTTTCTGATAAGGAATTTGAAAACCTGCAGTCTGAAGTAAAAAAAGGGCAAGGAAAAAACCCTTCCCTTGGCTAAAAAGGACATCATGCTTAAAACACTAATTTCTGACATGCTTAGTTCCCAAGAAACCCATACTGGAGAACTGAACCACTTGCACAGAATGATACACTGTAAGAATGGCATTACTTAGCCCAAGTTAAACATAGAAGTAACCCTCTTTCTTCCCTTAAGCAACATACAAGGGAAAAAAAACCACTTAATCTTTGGCATTTGCTATTTACCTTGTAAATCATGGCTCAGCAGGGAGACTTGCTACTTCTCCCCTATAAATGTAACTTTGGAACAGAAAGGGCTCAAGTTCTCCCCACTTCCCCCTATAAAGTTGGAATAAAATAACTACAAAAATATTGAATTTTTATAAATTTACAAAAATCCTGAAGGAAATTGACTAAATAAAACACGATTAAAAAACCCAGTAATTCTGAGCATCCTCTCTTTGAAGTACTTGATAAAGTTTTCTTTATCAAGACATTTCTCATGGAGTAGTTTTCAGAACTGAAACAAACCTTTGCAAACTACTTCATTTGCTCTATCTCTTGTATTAAAGAAAACTCCTGTACACCCCTATCCTTAGCTGAACTGTAGCTATTATTTACACATTTTGTATGCATCCGTACTCACTAGATCAACATGTATCTTACACTTAGCAATTATTGCCATTCCAAATCCATAATAGCGTGCTGCTGCTAAGGGCAGCCTCTGGTCTGTTTTCTCACTGAGCAGCTTTTGCACACACTTACAGGTCTCAGGACATTAGGGATTGCTCCTACTAGAAAAAAGAAAGGCATGCAACAAGTGCAGGAAGAGTCCTATACAGGTAACAGCAGGCATAGTTACGTTCATGTATATTTTCAAATAGCTCAGTTAAAATGAAGTAAATGGAGTTTAAAAAATTCCCAGCTGCTTCTGTGTAGGTGTGGCAATATTTGTTGTTTCAAAACCTGGGTTCAACCTTTTTTGCTGTTTTTTTTAATCAGGCACCAGATTTTCAACAGAAGTGTGTATGCCAAAACATTACAGCCAAAACCCCAAAAGGGCAGAAAGCGATGCCCTCTGTGCTTGCCAGAATGGATGTGGCTACCCAGACGGAGCTCCCACAAAAACATGCGGCCACCCAGGTCTCGGGCTGCAGGGAGTGCCAGAGCCTCTCACTGCTCACGCATGGCAGCCGTGAGGACAGCTGTGTGAGGTGCGACCAGGTGGATGGTTTGCTCTGCATGGTGGCAGAGCTACGGGAGGAGGTGGAAAGGTTAAGGAGCATCAGGGAGGCTGAGAAAGAGAGAGACTGGTGATGCCATGCTCTGCCCACCCTGAGACAGGAACAGGAGCAGCAGCAGCCACCGGTAAAAACCCATGATCAAGGGGATCCTGTATCCCCCCTCACTGGGCTGAAGACAGTAGCTCAAAGGAAAAGAGTAAATGGAGGCAAGTCCACGCTCGTGGCAGCAGGCGAACGCCCTCCTTGCCCACCTCGCCTTCCCAGGTGCCTCTGTACAACAGGTATGAGGCCCTGGAGGTGGAATGCCGGTCAATGGAGGATGAGGATGATGGTCCATCTACGCCAGAGGTGTTGCCTAGGCCAGAAAAGCGTACCTCTCATATCAACACCACCTCCACAAGGAAGAGAAGACGGGTTATAGTTGTGGGGGACTCCCTTCTAAGGGGAACCGAGGGTCCAATATGCCAGACAGACCCTCCTCTTAGGGAAGTCTGCTGCCTCCCTGGGGCCCGGGTGAAGGATGTCACGAGGATACTCCCTAGCCTGGTACGGCCCTCGGACTATTACCCTCTACTGCTCTTCCATGTGGGGGGCGATGAAGCCGCAACACAAAGTCCTAGGGCGATCAAAAGAGACTTCAGGGCCTTGGGACGGCTAGTAAGGGACTCTGGAGCACAGGTTATTTTCTCCTCTCTCCTTCCAGTTGTGGGCAGTGACACTAGAAGGAACAGAGGTACCCAATCTATTAACTCATGGCTCTGTGGCTGGTGTCATCGCCACAATTTTGTTTTTTTTTGATAATGGGATGGCCTACGCAACACCAGGTTTGCTGGCGTCTGATGGGATTCATCTTTCTCAAAGGGGAAAGAGAATCTTTGCTCAGGAGCTTGCAGGAGCTTGCATTGACAGAGCTTTAAACTAGTACTCGAAAGGGGAGGGAGATAATATCAGGCCTGCCCGAGGGAAGCTGAGGGATGACGTGCCACAGTTAGAGGGAGCGGGTGCCAGCGAGGGCACTCGGCCTGTGTCTCTGAGATGTGATGGGTACACTGGTACACAGTTGAAGTTGTGTAGAGTTGAGCTAGGGGATACTGAGGTAATAGGAGCCAAGAGGGGAACACCAGTGAAACACCTCAAAGCACATAAGGGGTGTTCTTCTATGAAGGAGACAAGGATGGCAGCCCAGCTGAAGTGCCTCTACACCAATGCACGCAGCATGGGCAACAAGCAGGAGGAGCTGGAAGCCATTGTACACCAGGAAGACTATGATATGGTTGCCATCATGGAAACATGGTGGGATGACTGGCACAACTGGAGTGGCTATAAACTCTTCAGGAGGGATAGGCAAGGCAGGAGAGGCAGCGGGGTAGCCCTGTATGTTAGGGAGTGTTTGGATAGTTTAGAGCTTAATGATGGTGATGATAGGGTGGAGTGTCTATGGGTAAGAATCAGGGGGAAGGCCAACAAGGCAGATATTGTGGTGGGAGTCTGTTACAGACCAACTGTTCTCTAAGCATCTGGGAGAAGCCTCATGATCGCTAGTCCTTGTTCTTCTGGGGGACTTCAACCTACCGGATGTCTGCTGGAAATACAATACAGCAGAGAGGAAACAGTCTAGGAGGTTCCTGGAGTGTGTGGCAGATAACTTCCTGACACAGCTGGTGAGTGAGCCAACTAGGGAAGGTGCCCCACTGGACCTCTCGTTCATGACTTGTGAGCGATGTGATGGTTGGAGGCCGTCTTGGGCAGACTGATCACGAAATGATAGAGTTTTTGATTCTTGGTGAAGTGACAAGGGGGGTCAGCCGAACTGCCACCTTAGACATCCAGAGGGCAGACTTTGGCCGATTTAGGAGACTGGTTGACAGAGTCCGCTGGGAGGCAGCCCTAATGGGCAAAGGAGTCCAGGAAGGCTGGATATTCTTTAAGGAGTAAGTCCTAAAGGCACAAGAGTGGGCTGTCCCCAGGCGTCGAAAGATGAGCTGGCGGGGAAGAAGACCGGCCTGGCTGACTAGAGAGCTTTGGCTCGAACTCAGGAAAAAGAGGAGAGTCTATGACCTCTGGAAGAAGGGGCAGGCAACTCAGGAGGACTACAAAGGTGTAGCAAGGCTGTGCAGGGAGAAAATTAGAAGGGCCAAAGGCAAGCTAGAGCTCAATCTGGCTGCTGCCGTAAAAGACAACAAAAAATACTTCTTCAAATACATTAGCAGCAAAAGGAGAGCTAAGGAGAATCTCCAGACCCTAGTAGAAGGGGGAGGGAACACAGTGACCAAGGATGAGGAAAAGGTTGAGGTACTTAAGGCCTTCTTTGCCTCAGTCTTTAATAGTACAGCCAGTTGTTCTCTGGGTACCCAGCCCCCCGACTCGGAAGATAGAGACGGGGACCAGAATGGAGCCCCCATAATCCAGGGGGAAACGGTTAGTGACCTGCTGCACCACTTAGACACTCACAAGTCTATGGGGCCTGATGAGATCCACCCGAGAGTACTGGAGGAACTGGCAGAAGTGCTCACCAAGCCCCTTTCCATCATTTACCAGCAGTCCTGGCTAACTGGGGAGGTCCCAGTTGCCTGGAGATTAGCTAATGTGACACCCATCTTCAAGAAGGGCTGGAAGGAGGACCCGGGGAACTACAGGCCTGTCAGCCTGACCTCGGTGCCGGGGAAGCTGATGGAGCATCATCTCAAGTGCCATCACACGGCATGTAGAGGATAACCAAGGGATCAAACCCAGCCAGCATGGGTTCAGGAAAGGCAGGTCCTGCTTGACCAACCTGATCTCCTTCTACAACAAGGTGACCCGCCTAGTGGATGAGGGAAAGGCTGTGGATGTTGGATATCTAGACTTCAGTAAAGCCTTTGACACGGTTTCCCACAGCATTCTCCTGGAGAAACTGGCTGCTCGTGGCTTGGACGGGTGTACTCTTCGCTGGGTAAAGAACTGGCTGGATGGCCAGGCCCAAAGAGTGGTGGTGAATGGAATTAAATCCAGTTGGTGGCTGGTCACAAGCGGTGTCCCCCAGGGCTCTGTGTTGGGGCCAGTTCTGTTTAATATCTTTATCAATGATCTGGACGAAGGGATCGAGTGCACCCTCAGTAAGTTTGCAGATGACACCAAGTTGTGTGGGAGTGTTGATCTGCTGGAGGGGAGGAAGGCTCTGCAGAGGGACCTGGACAGGCTGGATCAATGGGCTGGGACCAATTGTATGAGGTTCAACAAGGCCAAGTGCAAGGTCCTGCACTTGGGCCACAGCAACCCCATGCAACGCTACAGGCTTGGGGAAGAGGGGCTGGAAAGCTGCCTGGCAGAGAAGGACCTAGGAGTGTTGGTTGACAGCCACCTGAATATGAGCCAGCAGTGTGCTCAGGTGGCCAAGAAAGCCAATGGCATCCTGGCTTGTATCAGAAGTAGTGTGGCCAGCAGGTCTAGGGAAGTGATCGTGCCCCTGTACTCAGCACTGGTGAGGCCGCACCTCGAATACTGTGTTCAGTTTTGGGTCCCTCACTACAAGAGAGACATTGAGGTGCTGGAGCGTGTCCAGAGAAGGGCAACAAAGCTGGTGAAGGGTCTGGAGCATAAGTCTGATGAGGAGTGGCTGAGGGAACTGGGGTTGTTTAGCCTGGAGAAAAGGAGGCTGAGGGGAGACCTTATTACTCTCTACAACTACCTGAAAGGAGGCTGTAGAGAGGTGGGGGTCGGTCACTTCTCCCAGGTAACAAGTGATAGGAAGAGAGGAAATGGCCTCAAGTTGCGCCAGGGGAGGTTTAGACTGGATATTAGGAAATTTTTCTTCACGGAAAGGGTTATCAAGCATTGGAACAGGCTGCCCAGGGAAGTGGTTGAGTCACCATCCCTGGAGGTATTTAAAAGATGTTTGGATGAGGTGCTTAGGGACATGGTGTAGTGGTGGTGTTGGTATTGTTAGGTTTATGGTTGGACTTGATGATCTTAAAGGTCTTTTCCAACCTATACGATTCTGTGATTCTGTGATTTCAACTTAGAAATGCTGCCACAACACATCAACATCGTTGCCTTGATTGTTTTCATATTCTCTAGCAGAAGAATCTAGTACTTTTTAAAGGATGCAGCTGAGGAGGCAACCTGACTCATAGAAGAAGCTACTGAGCTGCAGTGACTGTGAAATGGGAAAAATAAAAAGAAATGTACTCCTTTTCAGACAAATTTTTGAGCTTTTGATTTTTACATGTGAAGCTATTAAAAATCCATCAACCAGAGCTAATTCTAGGTCTATATTAAGACAAAGATTTTCAGTTGTGTTCAGAGCATGTTTGCTATTTTTCTTCAAAAAATTTTCATTAATGATCAAGATAAATTATATCTTAAAAATTATTAACATATTGAATAAAAACCTGTCTGGGAGCCATAAATTAACTAATTTGGTTTGCAGTGAGCTGCACTTCATCTTATTCTAAATCAAGTTTTAGGTCAAACTGGAAATCTTCTCCTGAACCTGTTTCTTATCCATGCCATGCAGAGAGGTCTGGATTAACAATGCTGGCAGATTTCCGTACAGCGACAGCATCACTGCCACTTTAGAAGGTGCTCTAAAAGCTACATTGTCTCTGAGACACTCCAAGGCCGGTGAGGAGGATCAGTCAAGGCAGAGTGCAGCAACTCATCTATAAAAAATGCTGCTGCTGGGGACCAAACTATACCTAAACTGCATTGGCATGCGTTTTATTTCCCAAATTTATTTCCCATGCTTTAAACTGTTGGTCTATGTTAGAAACCTGAAATAGGTCATTCCAGTTCATCTTAAGAGAGCCTCTCCTCTCATGCAATACTATGGCAGTCCTCAAGTATCCAAGCCAGCATTCAAAAACGTTAACACGAAGAATCTACATGTCTTTGAAGACTCTCTTCTAATATTTAATGTGCTATAAAATTTCTTTTGAAAAAGTTTGACTTTCCAGTGTAAACAATTTAGGACATTCTAGGTAAGCATTCTAGCAAGTATTACAAAGCCAGCTTTTACCCAAAAATAATTTTCACTTTTTCTGCCCTTTGGTATAGTTTGAATCATCTATTAATTCCTTTACATGTAGAGAAATTGTAGTTGCTAACATGGATTAATCAGTTGTACTGTCTGAAGATACAAAACCCATGTATTATTATAGCGTAAAGAAGTAATTCAGTTATTAAGCGGTCATACAGGAGGCAATGCCCTTAACAGAATTACTACAGTTAAGGGCAGCACAGAAAGCAGATTGCAACTTTTCTTAAGCTCTACAATAAAATCATCTGAATCCAGATATAGGATCATTTTCTTCTGGATTTGGCCATTAGGGGCTGTACCTATCACTTATACCACTAGATGCCTGTTATAGCAAATGCCTTAATATTAAGAGATACAATGGATTTTTAAAATTATTATCTTATTGAATAACTTTTGAAGAAGTTTCAAGAAGTTTCACTAACTTCCTAAAGCAATGAATAAGGTAATTTTATTACCATCTCTAAGTTTTTTTTTTTTTTTAATGATATCTCTCTCTTAGTACCTAAGAATTAAAAACATAGTAGAGCTAGGTAGAAATAGTTATAGGTGAGCTGTTGCAAGAGGGAGATATCAAGCACTCTAACACAAACACTGACAGTTAGGATGAAACACCCCTACCGTTGTCTCCAATGTACTCTCATTCTTAAAGTCACTCTGATAATGAAAGACCAGTTATGTTGCCAGTAGCTTTTGGTGCTGGTTGAGCGTAATTCAGAAGTTCCTATAAAAAGCGTATTGAGAATATTGGTGGTTTGGAAGAGGAGTTATCTACAGTGGCAATATGTATCATCTGTTGTCTGTTTATCTGAGTTTCATTATAATAATCCTTCAAAAGATCTTGTTTTGCAGTGTCAAGGGCAGGCAGAAGATAGAGTTCTGGTAAAGTCAGTAAAGCTTTGAAACCCCAGTGTCTGTAACAACAGCCAGATCCTTGAGAGGTCCTAGAAGAACCATACATTAAACCATGCAGTAAAAATATGGACTTGTCTTTTATCTGAATATTTTAAGGAGAGAAACACAAAGACTCCAAGTCCCTACTCCTCATACCACACTGAACTATTACTACCAGACATGAGGAAAATGTGTCAGAATGCATCAGAAAGAACATGTCAATTTGCAGAAAAGAATTAAGATGCAGCAAAAATTAATTTCCAAAGAAATTGTACATTTCAAAAATTGATATTAATTTAAGGCATTGTATAAGCATAATTAAAAGACAATATGAACCCCAAACATGACCAAATACATGAATTAATATGGCATGAGATAAAATAATGTCATACTACTAAGTGATGGAGATTAATGCTATGCAAAGGCAGAGTCCATCTAATCTTTATTACTAGTGAGAGATCTCAGTTGCAACCATAAAAATCCACTGAGATCCATAGCTCTGTTCCTCTGCATACACGTGGACAGAATCAGTCTGCTAAGAGAAAAGCTCAAGAATTCAAAATGTTCACTAACCACTCTGCTATCCACCATTCTTTGTATGTGAAAAGTACTAAGATGCAACATCATCAAAATCTACCTTGTATGTCATGTACCAAGAACTCTATCAGCTTTAATTTGCTAGTTCTGTGGCTTTTTCTATGGAATTCAATAAGAATTATTTTAATATGATTTATTATGGCTGGAGCCTTCTATGTAATAACCCAAACAATTGCTGATAAGCAATCATGCATTAGAAAAATCTGTCTTTATCTACTCTAGGGCCCCAAATTTTAACAAAATCTTCCTTTTAGAGCAAGTAATCAAGAGCTGAGAATGGGATAGGAATACTAGGTCTTCAGGAGCAAGGAAGAGTTTAGGTTTTCCAACTACTCTATGAATTATTTTTAAGCATTTTTTGCCATTGTTAATGTTAAATTCTAAATAGAAAAGGGATATAAAAACATACAACAAAATTCATGAAAATGAATCAGTTTTCTTTGCAGCTGCTTGAGATCCCCCAAATCAGAAAGTTACATTAAGTAATGTAATATCATTAATTTACATGTAATTTAATGTAATTAATTTAATGTAATTTAATGTAATTAAAAATGTTACAGCTTAAGTAAATAGTGACAAATCATAAGTTTCCTTATAAGTACAGTAATTACTCTTATTTATAAAACAAGAAGTAGTTCATTTGAGGGTGGTTGTAAGTGTAAAGCCAAAACACAGAAAGCAGAAATTCAGCTTTTGAAACTCATTTCTCACATATAGCTATAACACTTGAGGACTGATTTTCACTCAGCTCTCTACTGTTTTCAAGGAGATTATCATTCAGCAAAAACGCTGAACTACTTTACGGTCACACTTTTTACTGAGAGAAGTCTCAGTAAAAGAACCTTACATTTTATTTGGAAAGGGTAAGAACCAAGGTCATCTTGATCACAGATGGTAGAAGTTAAGAACTGAAAGTACTTGACTCACAAATTCCCTTACCAATGTGCATCTTTTTAAAGTACAAACAATTCATGATAAACTGATACAACCTTTAAATCTGAAGAACCTTCATAACTTAGATTAAAACCTCACTTTGAAATAATGGGATGACAATCTCTTCGCACTTATCCATCTTCTTTAACTACAAAAGTATGTTCATATACTTAAGCAAGCAACTGATTTTGCACCTATGCTTGGTAAAAACTGTGATAGGTGAGAACAATTTTCCCACTGGGGCAAGAGTTATGGAATATAAGTTGTAAGTGAGATAGAGGAAGAAATTCTTGTCCTTTTGTTATAGTTGTGTTACTGGATGTCAGAGCTGCGTCTGTGTGCACACCCAGTGCACTTAATTCCCTGGATGGTCCAGAAAGTCCCCAGCTAGTCATCTACATCGGTGAGAATAGATCAGCTGGAGACAAGACGAACTCCTAACTGCCCTCAGGACAAAGTATTTGAATAACTGCTACGAGCAGGTCTCCAGGAGGGACTCTTGGAAAGTACTGAGTGTGCTACCCTATGCAAAAAATTCAACTTAGGGATTTCTTTAAACAAACACTCTGCTCATGAGTGTCTAACATGATCCAGAAGGGAAAAATTGAATTATTTCCACCTTTGTGCTTCTGCAGCAAAGGAAAGGAGAGCAAAACATCCTCTCTGAGGTGATACTGAAAACTTTCAGAGTTCTTCAAAATATCTTGCCAAGTCCTTTAATATCATTGTTCTCCAGGAAACACAATATGTCTCTGAAGAGGGGCCATGAAGGGTTTGCATGCCAAGCTGAATTTTTCCAACTATACCAGTTGCTAATAAAAGATATTGCCTCAATCAACGATTATTCTCATGCCTACATCCTTAGACTGCCAGGGTTATATGAAAGCAACATTAAAAACTCTCTTCTAGAGATCTAGAAAATAATTTCTATGTTATTGAAGTAGGAATGTGAAACCATTTTCTAGATAGGTTTCCTTCTCTCAAATTAGGATGGTAAATTCAATAGAGTAGAACCACCTCTTGTACTGATAAAAATAACTTCCAAAAGTGCGTGATTGAAAATAATGAAAAATCTCAAAAATTTAAATTAAAGGGGTTTTTTTTGTTTTTGTTTTAAATACACATACACTAAAAGCTTTACCCCTTTTGTTATTATTTGGGGTTGTTGAACAGCTGGAATTTTGCTTCATGTATTCTATGTTAAATATGCAGATCCCAAGCAGCCTTTTCACACGTATAACGTAAGCAATAATATACCAAATATATCAGACAGGAAAAGAAGTTCATGAGCCTTATCAGTAATACCTAAAAACAAGAGAAATCTGTAGGGGGGGGGGGGTTAGCATTAATTTTCATATTAATGAAATTGAGAAGCTACAAGGGCTGGTGAAACTGAGCAGACAAATACCTTCACACACCATCTCCAGCTCCTGCTTGAGTTCTGACTTGAAACTCAACTGTTTTTCTCCCATGTCAAGAGCAGAGGCTAACAATTATCATACAGGATGACTAAGAATTATTATAAGAAAGTTCAAAAACAAGCAAGCAAAAAAACCCCAAAACCTACTCTGGTATCTCAACACAGAGTCTTAATATTCCAGATGATTGTCTGTCTTCTCTCATATAGATTACTGAACCAAGATTTCATAAGCACAATTAAATTAGTATATGGACACAGTTTGAAGCGATGACATAAAAAAAAATGAATGCTAGTTCATATTTCTGCCAAATTTCCTCTTATGAATTCAAGAACCTAGCATTCTTGAATGAATCAGATTTAGACCTCCAGAAGGTCACACGTTATCCACCATGCAACTCTGTTTTCCAGTTAATGAAAATGTGTCAGTATATTGACTTTCAAGCATAACGTGAAGACCATATTTGACTTAAGGTATTACTGAAATGTGGAGGCAAAACTGTTGGTTCTTTCTTTACAATATAACTTGGTTTAGTTGGAATCTGCTCATTGGATCCCTAGCTTGATTTTAAGAACCTAATTCTACACGAAGTTTGTGAAAAATCTACAATACATGTCTATGAAAAATATAACTGAGTTTCTGAATTAGAACTTTTATAATATTATTACGACTACACTTTAAATCACATACATAAGTCCACTTTCACTGGTGCTTCCATTATTTCAAGATTTCAATCAGCATTTAGAATTCAAAAGTGGAGAGAGATCTTCAAATCTAAAGCTGAAGAGTGGACTAAATTCAAAGGAGAATTTGAATTTGAATGCCAAGCACACCAAAGATTTTATATTTTTTACAAGTTTTCTTTTTTTTACAATGGCTGCAAATAAATTCTGTTGAAAACAAAATAGTTGTTGACAACATGTTTCCTAAAGAACAGTGGCCAGAAATGTACTTTGATTAATTCACCCCTTTATGGAAGGCTAGAATATGCTAAATAAACCTATGTTTGAGGTGACACCAAATGATACAATAATGAGCTACAGGTAAAAAAGTATTTCCATATCTGTGGCATTTCTCTGCAAACAAAAAACCCACTACTTTTTTTCTGCTCCTTCAGTTTACAGATAGACGTCAAATATGGTTAACCTTAATTTATTCACAAAAAAGACTGAGTTTAAATAAAGGTCAACTACAAAAATCCACGAGACCAAATATAAGCATTAGCACACAAGAAGTAACATAGAGAAACAGTGACTGAAGAAACTGAAAAATTTGCATCTTACTAGATTCTTTTTTATTTCTATTCAATTTAAGAATATCTAGGAATTTTAATATAAAACTTACAGAGCAAAATTATACAATTTAGGTTTCAGAGATATGACTAGACTTTGATTTTTACAAATCCATCTTTCCAATAAAAAAGAAAAATACTCTTAATTGGCTCTTTAAAACCTCTGTTTGTACAGATCTTTAATAATCCTTCATGAAACACAGATGACATTTTCACATAAAGAAGAGGGAACATTTTTAAAAATGAATTTCCAAAGTTACAATATGATACTATTATAAAAGTAAAGTTAGTGTGCTGAATACTTGGAGAGAAAAACAATACGTTGGTTTCAGATTGTTAGCAAGGCTCTTGCTCTGGTAGCTCTTATTTGCAATTCCCACATGAATCAAAACAATAATATTTCCAAAAGTCTAATTGGAACACACTTCCTGAAACTTGACTTATTGTCCTGTGCATCTTCTACTCTTTCGATAAAACTCTGGAAGAGCTTTTGCAAATTGCTAATTTCTATTTAATGCCACCCTAAGAACTGTCATACTGAATTTACATTCAATTTTCTAGACACGCTATTACAGCTGTAGTATACCAAATGCCAATACTACTAGCACTACAAGATTAAGTTCCTTCAGGATTATTTCAATCAGAAAACACCATGCCTCTCTGTATCCATCACATTTGCCAGCATAATTCTCTTATCTTCCTCAGTCCGAACTGGACTTCATGCTGAACACCAACATACCTTTTCAAAATCAATATCATTAGTTCTAACCGTGCTGCCTCAAGATCAGTCTCAGATTATTATTTCTAAGAAATATCCATCTTTCTCTGTAACTATTTTTTTATCAAATTATCTGAATGCTTTACAACATATGATGCATATATACCCTATAGTACAAAACCCGTTCTTTTTTGTCCCTTGACTTCAGGGTGGGACAGAGATGTTAAGCACTAGATCTAATAAAAAATGCCTATAAAACAAGGGATGAAATTTAAGTATGCAAACAAACTCCAGAACCCTGAATGTGGTGCTGAGGCTCTCAGCAGAGAGCAAGGTAAGAATATGGCAGAATTCACTTTCAACTGCACCGCAGATGCTGAGCTGCCTAAATATGGTATTTTGTTCAATAAGCAGCAAATAAGGACAGAGTGATGCCACGTGTCCCACCTCTGAAGTATGAGGTAGTATCTCTCTCGAACTTAGATTTGCATGCATACATTTCCTCTGAAACCAGGTGCCTATTCCCTCCTCCTCTTTTAAAAGACTGAAGGAAAAACCATTTACCTTTTTCAGGTGACAGTACTAAGTCTAATAGTTAGAACACCCGTATAGGAAATAAGAACACCAGGAATCATTTCCTCTGTCTAAGAAGATAGAAAAGCAAATATATTTCCTGTCTTGTAGCATAGCTTGGGTGAGGGTGACTCAGTTTTTTCTGCTGAACCTAAAAACCAGATGACAAGTCAATGTATAATTGTATTCATATACTGAAATACATTCATTCTGACACGCAGGGTTGGTTTGTTCTTGTAGTTTTGCTTGGGCAATTATAGAAAAATAGAAGGACAAAATATATTTATGCCTTTTTCCACAGAGCCTCTGCCACAGCAAGTGTGAAAAAATACCTATTGAATGTCTCCTGTTTTAGCCACAAAAGATATTGAATCTTCTCTGCAGCTGAGTGGTCCTAAAGGAACACACACAAATGGAACATGTTATAGTTAGTCCCTTAATATTGTATCAGAGGTAAGGCTCGTTGTAAGGGAGCTAGTTTTGATTTCTCACTGGCACCCAGGTTCTCACACTTAGGCTGCTAGACAGGACGATTTCTTTGTCATTTTCACTGTGTCCTTGCTAATGCCGATGTCAACATTTCTCTCAAATCCAGCGTAAGAATGACTGGTGTAGCCCTGTAAATGTGGCTTTTGCCATTGCCAGTAGAAGGCCATAGGCTTCCATTGTCCTGGAGAGCAGGGTCCCAGGAGCTGTCTGGGCTTGTGTTGGCCTGAGCTGACTGGGGCTTGTTGTCCTGTGTTCAGTGGCCTTGTCCCCATGGCCTCCTTGGCTGTAGCTTCAGCTCTGCGAGTGCCAGCTGGGGTCAGTGGGTGACAACCCACAGGCTGGTGACAGCTGAGGCTGGGGCAGGCACATAGGCAGCCGCCAGGCTGTGGCTGGGATCCGCTGGGAAGGTGGAGAGCGATAGGAACATGGATAAACACACGTAGGCAAGACTGAAGGGGACCTCTGTCCTCCCCAATGTACATTATACATTTTGAACAGAATACATCACTTTAGAGATGTAGATTCTTGTATTGGGAAACCAATGAAAGCAAGTTAGGAAATTTTTGTTTTGATTTTCCCATGTCTCCTGGGAAAAGGAAGAAGGAAAATATGTGAGTCCCAGTTTAAAGTCTGGTCTGTATTCAGACTCTATTTTCTATTCAAAGACCACAATGTATGAGGAGGAGTGAGGGGAAGATCTACAATATGCCTTTGCACTTCAACTTGATTTCCATTGAGAAGTTACTGGAGAGGAAAACTGAGACTTTTAAATGCCCTAAGTTACCCAGAGACATCACTGTTGGAATGTGCCATCCTCTTCCTGACAATCAACTAGGGCAACTTCAAACTTCCAAGTAGGTTTATAAAAGTTTCTGTAACAAAAGACTATACTGGCTTGAAAGAGATGCTGTTCAAAATCACAAGAGGATTGGTCAGAACTGGCGTTATCCTTACTTCACAACGGGAGTTCACCCTTTCAATGCAAGGCATGCCATGTGGACCTAATGTCTTCTCATCACTGGATCAGATGCTAAGAGACATCTGACATAGTAACTTCTGTATCTCTAGATTATTATTAGCTTACCATAATAAAAGTAAGAATTATGGTATCCTAATGATACATTAAAATGATACAAATGTCTTCTTTTTCATAAGATGTGACAATCATATTTATCACATATTCTGAATACAATAGCATTTGTGTCATTGTACAAGTATGATAACGAGGTGCCTTATTACCACTGAGTGTTGAAAAACTCTGGTAACACTGTAGAAAAGCTTACAACATGGAATTTTCATCCAAATAATACTGTCTTACTAGGCTTTTGACAGCTGCACTGTTATGACTTTGCAAAGACAGTTAATTGTAAGTTGCTCTTACCCATGAAATAGAGCAACTGAATTTTACAAACATGACATAATTATTCTAAATGTATGTTGCTTGTTTTGACACTCTAATGATTTGTCAAATTTTAATCTGGGAGTGCCAGTTACCTTTGGGGGAGGTAGGACAGAGGAGATTAGTTTCTATATTTTAATCCAGAGTGGCTCAGCTGGCAATTGCCCAGCCACCTTCCAGACACTGCCTGAAAGAGCTGCCCTTGCAGCCGTGGGGAGGAGGGTTGTAGCTATCACTTGACACCTGAGAGCTCTTTATGTAGTTGGCAATGGTGAACTGTGCTGCTAAACCAAGTATTTAGGAATATGGAATTAAGTTGTCACTCTAATGACTTATGTGTGGTGTTATCTTTAAGTTAATACATCCTAAATTCCTTGTGAACTTAAAATACAGCGTACTTCCAAATGACTCAAAAGACCCGTTCTGTTAATTAAGAGCTACAGACCAACATAATGTGTTAACTTAGGGTTGGACAATTAGCTTTACAGTACTATACGAATGGAACTGTGTTAAATGAGTGAGAAGAGCACAGTATTTTGTTGTACATTGACACCCCAATCTACTTTCAGTGATCCTGGTGTAATATTGCATTCAGTTAATTTACTGTAGATTTATGCTGGTGTTAATAAAGATCAGAATTTGGACTTTGAGGTTTAATCTACCTTGTTTTGTGTGCATGTCTCATTATAACTGAGCATAAACTGTTATTAAATTATTTATATTATACAGTACTGATTAAAATGCTTAGAGTTTAGTTACAGATTTTTTACTACGTTGCGTTCCTCTGAAAGTATTAAATGATGATTTTATATTTTATTCATGCTCGCACTTGAGAAAAACTGTATGTCCAAAAAACGAGAAGGAACATTTAGAGAGGGGTAATTTCTCACTATAATTTAACTATGGTACTTGGTTTCATTTCCTTGAGCCTGATCCTATGCCTACTAACACAAACTGATCATCCTTGAAAGTAGAACTAATGAGATCTTTTCAATGTTTAAAAATGTTACACAAATATTTCGCTTCTATTTTTTTCCCATGGAAACTAAAAATCAAATTGAGTCATGACTGCTAAGTGAATTGAAGCTTAGATAACAAAATAAAGTTCTAGCAACCTAATATTTAGTGTTATAGAAGTATTTTCGGCATGTTAGAGTTTGAACTTGTGAAATACAATATCTAGTTTTTAAAATCACATTTTATTAGTATAATTTTATAAACTTGCTATTATCACTAAGAAAAATATCTTTCTGCTATAGGATAAGTTCAAATACAGTTTCTGGCCATGGGCTTGGATTTTTATGAAAGTAGCTCATCTTCAGAAGAAGCAGAGGCAAGGCATATTTCATTTCACAATGTTGCAAGTCTCTGGCAGGTACTCCTGACCTAAAATACGGTGGCTTGAATAAAAATAAAGGTAATATAAGGAATAATTTTATCCATTTGCTACCTTTAGTAAATTCAGTCATCATTACTTCCCAGGCAGATCTTTAGTTGGTTTCAGTTATACCTACTGAGTATGTCTCAGAAATCAGGATCCTGGTCCTGCCCAAGCCTGGAAAGTGACGGCCTGGGAGGCTGCGCACAGGCACACAGTGGCAGCACTGCAACTCGGGTTCCCTAGCAAGATACCAGGTCCCACATTCTCACTTGGTCTCAAACTCTGTCCACAGCATAGACCAAATTATCTTACAAAAGAGAAAAAAGAAAGGAAGAACTAATACCTAAGGTTAAACTTCTCTATCAGTATTGGCCACATACACAAACCGGCAGATGTTGAAAAACTATGAGATCCAGCATCTTCAAGCTACATCTTTCTTAAACATATGTTGCTGCTTTCAATGGCCACATACTATTGTCTCTTCCCACAATGCTCAGCATAGAGCACCTTGCTCTGGGGCTGTCACATTTGCTGGCAGTACCCTGCCACACACTGTCAAACAGTGAGAGTTTCTTCTTAGCTGGGGAGCAAACTGCTAGTGCTAAGGAAAGGCTGTGCCTACAATTCTTGGTATATTTTGGGTCCATACTCTTGGTTCTCTTTAACACTTTCTCAGACTATTCTACATCACGAAACACTGAGCATCTTAGAAAGTATCCAAAACAGTACCTGATCATTCTTGCAGCACTGTACTGCTGAACTGAGCAGAGTCCAATCGGTACGTGGCACATTAGTCAAGCAATATTGCTGAAATGGAAAAAAAGGATTTAATTTCTTCTCTTAGAAAAATATTTGTGGACAGCTCAGAATGTTAACACACAGTATAGATACAGTCAGAAACGGCAACAACAATACATACTCGTTTTTCCCTTTGCATTTAAGCTGAGCTTAGAAAAAGGCTGAGCCTAAACTCACTCAGTTAAAAACGTGGAAATTCTCTTTTCTGTCAGGATACCAACAGAACTAAGTATATATTATTTCCAAAAACTCTAAGCACACAGAAGGCACCTTGACTTAGAATGATCACATTTCAAGCGATGTGGAAGACAAAGGTCATGCAAGTCACGCCTGCACAGGTACCGTGGTGACCAGTCGTCACCCACACGTCACCTTGGACACTATCTACACAGCACACAGGGTCTGAGGCTTACTCACAAATAGTCATTTCTAGCACTGCCTGTACTTGCCACATAGTCCAATGCGGAATTCAGTCTTGGGTAAGCGACTCTTTCTATCAAAAGTTTGTAACACCATGAGCTGCCATGTGACCTTTAACAGGTCTTACCATCCAGGGATGTATGCATCCTCGGAGCATTTGCTTGATACATGTGCAGCAAATGTTTGCTCAAACTGGGAGATATTCCACGTGCTGCAAACATGTATACTTTATTAATCATTCTCTAGAAATCTATGGAGATATAAATGTGAAATAACATAGCTTACTTTAGATCATATATTATGTATTTGGACACAGTCTCAAAGCCACAGAGCTTTAAATTTATAAAAAAAAATCTGCAGGTAAAATATGACTTACAGAAAGCAGGGCTCAGTTGCCACAAGTAATCATGCCTATCCTACGTGAGCAATATTAACCGTTGAATCAGGTTTAACCTGAAAAGCTGAATGTATGAAATATTGCTTCTAAAAAATTAACATCCAACTTTTGGAAGCAGGTGAGAAAACAAAAGCAAAATCCAAAGAAAACTTTTTTTTCACATGACCTATCAGAAAGACCAATCTCATGTTGTAATCTTGATGTAGTTGTCTTTATTCATAAAGAATATATCAGGTCATTTTTCCTTAGACAAAGGAAAGCTCAAAACAGCAGGCTTTTTCTTAATACTGTGCCTCTTCAGTCAGCAATGAGCCCCGAAACAGTCACCTTCTTTTCCATCTTGTTTTGCAACATGACACTGATGCTGTTAATTCCCCATTACTCTATCTGCCTTTCAGAACTTCCTGTTGTTTTCCCTCCTAAACACATGCATTTTTAATCAGCACCTAAATCACACGTTTATTTTACCAGTCTCCAGGCCACACAGTTCAGCCTCAGTTCAACCCTGACGCTTTCTATTCGGGACAAAACTTGTGACAGATTTCAGCTATCTTTTACAGAAGTGGATGCATATCCTTGTATACCTGTAACAAATGAAAAGGACCAATGTGTCCCCCTCTAGTCCTGACGATACACTGGTCATTATATTTCCAAATCTTCCAATCAGTGCTACTGAGGTTTCAGAAACATGTAGCAGTACAGGCGGTTCAAGGAGTCATTTTTTTCTGTTTGCCATCCCTGCCAGGGCATACTATTTCTTCATTCACACCCTGTTCTCAGTATGGCTCCACCACTGACAGGGTATCACAAAGACAAGAACAAGCAGCCAGAGACCGGGGAAGGGACAGAAAGGAAAATCAGCAATGGGAGATCCTCAGTTCGACATCGCTGCCAAAGGTTTCCAGCTACAGCCTGGAGCATGAGCAGCATGCAGCATACCTTGACTACAGGAAGAAGACATTATACTTCCCACCACAAAGATTTAAAAAGCAAACTTGATATTGGCTCATACAGTTTAGGGTAATTTTGATGTTTTAAACTATACCAGGTAGTAAAAGGCCCACCAGGGTCAAGCCCACAGAACAGCAGTTTCCCACCCTACATCCCTGACAGTTATAGTCCCTCCTCACCAGCTGAGGACTCCCACACACTAGAAAACTCTTAGAGCAATGAACCAGTTTCTTGCCCCTAGTCATGCCTTAATAGACAAGGCTATGTAGCAGAATATGAACCTGTAAGTCCATCTGCACATCTAGATCAAAGCCAAGACGACATTTATGTCACAAGTAATTACTGAAATGCCTTAACTCTAACAGGTGATTTCAGCTAGACTACACAATACCTCTCCTTTAAAATCAGGGTTGTTTTGCATATTAACTGAAGTAATAAAAAACATACAGAAAACCAAACACTGTAACAAATTAGTAATGGACTCCAAGCTTACAAATATTCTAAAATAACTAGGGGTTGGGTTTTTCCCCCCCCTCAATAGACTTCACCATGAGGTGAAAAGGAAAATTAAATCTATGCAAATGTGTCCAGCTTTCAAACACAATAGCAAAAATATATTGTTCCCTCTTCTGTTTGTGTGTTTTAAGGATATGTACTGACTTTATGGAATTACTCCAGCAAGCTGTGAATGATGATGCATGAAATGAAAAAATCACAGTCCAGTGCACAGGAAGAATACAGAGAACAGTAGTCTGTCAAGAATAGACTTTTTAGAGGAGAATGTGTATATATACCACGTCTTCCTTGGATGCAACGGTGCTGAATTCAGTGACAAGATCTCATGGTTTCATATGTGTAAGTAGGGGGGACTTCCAGGTACCTGTCAGACAAACAGATTCCCCATTCTGCAAGACAGCACCGAATAATTAATTCAAAATTCATTTTTTATCTAATTTTCTGTCTCAATTGCAGGCAGTTGTAAATAGAGTCAGCTGGAGGCTTACAAAAATTACGCATGACAGTCTTCCATTAGATTATTGGTCAGAACAAAATAGCTATTCATCATCTATATTCCACGCAACTCTTCTGTTTTATTGCAAGAACAGGCAAATTCCAGATAAGAGACAAACGAATAAACCCTCTTTGCAAACCTCCAGCCACTGACTACAGTCTCAGTCATGATACAAAGCCCCATCTTGTCTAAAAAAACAGTTCATCAAGAAGATTAAACTTTTCACCAGCTAGGCATCACAGAATACATGCTACAGAAGACAAAAAAGAGCTTTGGATGAACTCCAAAGCAGTAGCTTCAAATTCCAAGAAGATACAATACATTCGCTCCTGCAAGTCAACTTTTCAAGAAGCAAGATTACATATTACTAAACACTTGCAAAAAACAAGATAGGTTGCTTTAAATGCATTCAATTAACAAAACAAAACAAAACAAAACAAAAAACCAAAGGAGAAATCCACCCGTGCCTACATAAGATGACAGATTCCAAAGCAAAGACACTGAAAGAGGCACACCACTGCTTTCATTCAGAAAGGGAAGATTTGTCTTCTCTTTGCCTTCTTTGGAGTGTAATGTATTCTAGAGATACAGTTGATTCTCTGATACCATGAGCCTTCAGCACAGCTGATCTTTATGCAGGCTGCCTAAAAGGATAATATGAAGGTTCCCTCTATGTGCGTCTTACGGGTATACTTGAGAGTCCTGCAGCTTGAATCTCCATTAGATGACATTAGATCCTGATTAGATGCAGGCTTAGAGCAGCTGACAGAAAAGGTACATTTCCCCTTTAGTTTGGAATGCAATACAAAGGAAATCGCACTGACTAAACATAAACATTTGCTTCAGGAGGAAAATTGCCTCTCTTCTCTTACTACTTGAGCATTCATAAATAAGACAGTCTTCCAGAAAACTGTCAACAATACATGCTACGTGCAATCACAGATACCATGAGGGCACAGTGCACACACATGTAACCACAGATCCAACTGTCTTGTGTAAGAGATCGTACAGCTAACCAGCATCTCATTCAGTGTGCAAACCTCTGCTGCTGAAGTGCACATAGAGGTTCGCACACTGAAGGCACAGATAAATAACACTGCTTGAAAAGCCGGGCAGACGATTTCCACTACAACAAATGTTTCCTATTATTTCCATACAGTACACAAAAAACTAGTTGAAGTAATTTAAAAAAAAAAGTATTATTAACCTGCATAAGAAGAGCACAGACAACAGTAATGAAAAAGGGCTCTAACTTCTAAAATTGTTTGTTTCTTTATTCTGTATAATAAACACTTTCTGAAATTGCCACACCATTTTTGCCGTGCTTGCAAATCAGATACTGTATCCCCTCTCAGGAAATTTGTCAACAAAGTTCAAAGACACAAGACACTATTTCTACAGAATTAGTCCAGTCTGAGCTTTGTGTGAGAAGAAAACTAGTTATCAGTTTTACAGGTCCCGTTTAAGACAACACCTGGAGGATGAACGAGCTCAAAGTCATTGAAAAGATACATGTTTAAACAAACAAGTTCTAAACTGGAGTCTTTAAGAATAGTTTTAAGCAAAATTGTTTCCCTAATATGTATCAGTATATTACTGGTAAATAAAACTTTGATGTATAAAATCCATCCCATTAAAAATGCTTATATAGCATTAAAATAACAGCCCTTTCTCTCTTGGCTGAGACTGATGAGAAAGTATTCTGCCTGATGGTCACGAACATTACTGTGTAACTCCCTCCAGGTTCCCTTGACGTTGTCCATCAGTCTGTTCTTACAGACCTGTTGAAGATGCTAGAGCAGGACCTGAAGTTGAAACCTATCTGCTGCATTTTTTTTTTCCTTCAAAAAGCTGCTACAGAGTATCTGCCAGGAGGCAGAGTTTGCTAAAAATCTTATCAAATGAGATAAATGAATACTGCCTATGAGTGTCAGATTTCAGCTAAGTATTATATTACTAAGCATGTACAAGATAAGCATTGGAGAGAATAACATGGTTTCCTCCATTCACACTCACATTAGTGGGACTTAAGAGACATATTTAGGGCCAAGCGGACAAGACTTGAAACACGGGCTTAAATTTTTTGTACACTTTATAGAATAATCTTTTATAAAAATATAGAAACACAAGCATCAGATGGAGAGGCGATATTCTACTGACAATTCTTCCATTGATCCCTCACAGCCCTTGAGAGAGAAATACAGTTGATTTCTACTTAGCACTGAGAAAGTGAGAGGACAAATCCTGGATCCCTGTTCAGTACCTAATCAGCATTAGAAAAGAAAATGTAATTGAAGCAGGGTAACTGAAGCATTAAAAAACTGCTAGCAAAGACTTGTTACCACTTCACCAAGAGTAACTGTAATACACAGTTTAGCCCTTAGGCCTCATCTTTGCATAAGGATCCAGATGTGCTCTCTGAAAACATGCTCACTCTGAAGAAACTATACTTGCTTGCTGACCAAGAGGTAGTAGTACCTCCTAATTTTAGTAACACCTTAGTGATGGCATTTGGACACACTTCAGTCATGTCTCAATGGAGATATGCTTATTTAATATTACTAAAGCATTAGAAAATGCACATAACATCTAATCTTATGTTACCAGAACAAAATTAAATATTCTACTGTGGTTTTTTGTTTGGGGTTGGTTTGTGGTTTGTTTGATTTTTGGTTGGTTTTTTTTTTTTTTTTATTGGCACTAGTTAGGGCGCAAGTCTGTGAAGTCCTGGGAACCTGCCACTGATTTCTGGTAGGGACGTGATCTCCAAACATCTTTTGAAACTAAAGCAGATGCAGTGCTCTAACAACGTAGCCGTAGGGCCCTCCTCTCTCCCTCTTGGCCAAAGACTGTTTTAGTACTCCATTCAGAGCGGATAGTCTTCTGACAAGAGGCAGACAGCTTCCCTAGCTATGTCACCATAGCCTATTTCGAGGGAAGCCTTCTCGTCCCTATCAGTGAATCTGGACAGGGTCTCAGTGCAATTCAGAAGCCCTACTGCTCAGCCTGTGAAGGAGGATTGGGGTCATGGCCAAAAGCAAAATTCTAGCTTTCCAGAACTTTCCTGGCACAAACTTGGGAATATTGAAAGTTTGGCACAGATTTTTTTTTTTTTTGGCAGGAATCTGAACTATCTACATGTTGTGCTTCTCTTCTTGCATGGTTTTTGTCCAAGTTGTTTTAGAGGAATGTTTTGTGCAAGGATTAACCAAAAAGGCTAATTTTTTTGCCATAAAGTCAGAGCAACATGTTCAGCTAAAAAAGAAAAGTGTATAAATGAGAGGTAATAGAGATTGTGAGGGTGAACTGAAAGACTGCTTTGCATCACTTTGTTTTAAAAAACTAACATTTTTTCTACTACAAAGCAGGAAAATTTTTGAATGAACACTAGACAGCTGCATCTGTCATTTCTACTGTTTCATCTCCACCATATCCCCCCCAATATCTCCGTTACAATCATTACAGTTGGGGGGAGGTGGGGAGTAGGGTAGAAGTAGATGGGACAAAAAAAAGTGGCCCAGCTGGCATGCTTTCCCAAAACAGCATCACCTGTTGACACTGGCACAGGCTGGGCTAGACTAATCCTTTATCTGACCCATGCAGCAGAGAAAGAAAATAAAACCAAACCAAACAAAATAAACCAAAACAAACTGAATGGCCAGGTCTACCTGAAGTTTTATTAAAACTTCACGAAGAAAGTAGTATGGAAAGGAGGGAATTCCTACAAACTGAGAAGTTTTAATTTCAGCAAAGCCATGCAATTCTACTGAGCAAAGTTTACAGAGAAAAAGCAAACTTGGTAAATGGAAGCTAGGATTTTCCTCAAGCATGATGTAGCCCAGGAAAAATCAATCCAGGAGCTTCCACCACCTTGATCTGTTTCAGTTGAATCTTGTGACCTTCTAAATGCATCACAGCGAAATATTGCTTTTAGGTTTGTTTGGTTTGTTGTTGGGTTTTTTGGGGGGAGGGTTAATGCTGTTGAAACTGTTGGAATTATTTTTTTCACTAGTGAGCTCTTAGAGAGTTTCAGAGTGTTAGTACCTTTAATTCTAATTTGTGAGCTGCCATTATGAGAGTTACTGACAGAAAGACTTTTTTTTCCCTCTAACTGCATTCTCAGGATTGTGGTTAATCTGTTACTGATCCATTTAGAGTTTTAGTAGTTCCTATTCAACATCTAAAATGGATGGAAAAAAAATACTGTTTCAACTGTCTTGCAAAAGAAAATAATTTCAGTACACCTAACCATTAAACAGAAAACTGCAAAATGTTACTGCCTAACATCATATTCATAGCTATTTATTTCTGGAGCAATAAAGGAAAAGATAATGATTTGAAAGTTTAGAAATACTAGTTACATTAAATTTTGAATTAATGCTTTTAAACTAATATGGCATTAACACTGCAATACAAATGTGCCACCAAACAATTAATTTAGTAGACAATTAAATATATGCAAAACATAAATATTACTGTAGCAATAAGAAATCAGCAAGGCTACTCATGCTTAAATTCAAAAAAATCTCCAAGATCAAGATGTTAGCCAAATATCAAATTGAACAGTGTGTTACCTGTCATAACACTTCTCCTGTCAGAGCCCGGCATGTATAACAATTGTTCCTAAAAAGTTTCTTGCATTTTTAAAAGATGCATGGATAGCTGGAATCTCAGACATTTTTCATGGTTAATAATAGGTAAACACTGATAAAATCCTAATGACAGCAAAGAATTTAGAGCAGAATAACTTGAAGAGCTAATAGGATTACATTTCCAAAGACAAATCCTGGGCCTGGTCACGTCAGCACCAAAACTATTATAAACATTAAGATCATCTGAATTTCATCCTTACTGTTTGACAGCCTTGCAATATAGACTAAGAGAACCCCAAAGCATGCCATTCTTTGTATTTTCAAAATTAAATCATTCAGTAACATAAATTTGAGGAAAAGGTATGGGGTTTTTGTTCAGAACTTTTTCCAGAACATTTATCCCTAGGACTTTTTTCCAGATTTCTACAGAGCCAACAGTCTTTCTACTGACTTCTCTCAGTTCTGGATCAAGTATTTAGTGACCTACATCTCATTCTAGTGCAACTAAAACACATGAGTCGTGACTACTATTACATGATCAAAATATGTAGGGACTCTTTAGAATAACCCCCCACATTGAGATTTCTGCAACAATAAGCAGCACTGGTGTACAACCAACGATACAAATCAAATTTTAACATAAAAGAGAGTTCAGAGCACAACTGCAGCCCTCAGGAATGAAGATGTAAAACAGGAGTGCAGTGTTGAAAATACTCAGCAAATAGTTCTCAGTATCTCCAAGGTAAAGTGAATGGTGAAATTAAGTGACAGGAACAGGTCACAGACAACAGACGGAGAGAAGAATTCTACAAGAGAGGGTCAAATGGAAAGATCAAGCTGTTGTTCAGTAAACACAGAATAATCAAAAGCGAATTATACTAAATTTGAAATTTCACCAGTTTCAGTATTTTAATTGCATTCCCACCCTGCAATATGATCTCCTCAAAAAATCTAAATAAATCAGAAATCTGAACTAATAAAATCTTCTACCATATACTGATATATTCACTTCTTTTTATGTAACTGAAAATTGTGAGCCATGTACTATAGATAAACTGAATGATTTTTAATATCCTGAGATGTTGAGAGATGATTACGCATGTTCCTAAGGGATGCTTCTTTAACTTTTAAAGTAGATTCTGTATAGATTTCTTAAATTGTAGATGGGTTAAAAAACGTGCCAACCAAGTATATTCCCAAACCACTACAAATTTCCCATTCAACCTTGCTTGCCTATTTGAACTATATGTAATTAGCATTGATACAAAGGCTTATTTTTATTATCGTAATTTAGAGTGCATAGGAATAGAGAAAATAGAGAGTTTAACATAATTTCCTTTTCAGATATGTATTCTTTCAGGTCTCAGCAAACTGTACATCCACTATGGACTCTGTTACAGCAGTGGCTGGATTATATGCTGCAGGTTTACCATCCCCATCCACCATTTGTCCTCGCAGGAAACAAAACACTATATTGTCATTCCAGCACAAGAAAGAATCACCCACCTGTCAGCTTACAACTCCTCTTTGAAAGCTCCACCACGCTAACAAGTCAACTATACTCAGCACGTGTACAACTGTAAATAAAGCTATTACAAAGCAACCTCTTTAAGACCGGAAGGATTCTCTCACCTTCAACTTTCCACTCAGCACAGATAATCAGATCTGAAAACATCTCTACTAAAGATATCTATGAAAACAGTTCCTGACCATCTTCAGGAGTCATTTTGGTATCAGAGAAGATAAATTATTGGAAAGAGGACCATAGTCTGCTGCATGCTAAATCAACATGTGAGAAATATCGAGTTGTAATTATAGTTGCATACAGATGGTAACTAGTGTAAAATTTCTTTACAAGTTCCCCTTTGCCCAATTTAATCTCTCATACATTAAACAAAATCCTCAAAAAAGACTGACCAAAATATGGATATGAGTTGCTTATTTTGGAAACAAAGTTTGAAAGAGAAGAAAGTCTTGCACCAAATCTCAGTAGATATTGAGATGGCTATCTTTTATTACTAGTTCATCCAATCCAATTGTAAATGCTCATTGCATGCCATAACAATAAGGTGCACACACACAGGGAATGATTAAACCTCATGCACATCCCTATAGTTTTCAACTTTAGACCCTCATTTCAGTAAGTACAGAAGACAGCGAGTATGATCTTTCCAAAGCCTGGGAAAAACAAATGCAAAAGACCGTCCAGATACAAACATTACCACCAAACTGTCAGCCCCAGGGCTGGATATGCTTACAGACCTCACTGAGGAGCTGTTCAGCCGCACGCTCCGCTATGGTGCACAGGAGAGCACAAAGCAGCACAGACTTTACCTTGTACTCATCCAGACTAGAAACATTTAATAACTGACAGAAAAATAATACAGGTCATCAACAATGGCTTAGTAGTTTTACAGTCCGAAGTCCAGGTTTGTGCTGTGTTCATAAGAGGCTTGGCACTCCTTGGCTCAAGCTCAAGTTATGCAAATCCTGGCAGACTGATCTGCAGAGGTTTTGTGCAAGTTTCATTGCAATTCACGTTTGTGCAGTTCCAGTCTCTGCTCACTTAGCTCTGCTTTCTGCTTGTTGGAGTCGGGTGAATGGCTCATAGACAAGAAATTTTTCACAGTTATGGTTATTTAATTCCCTTGGGTACTTGGAATTTATATGTAAAATATAAATGCACATGTGGGTACTCATACCACAGGTGTGCATGTGTATATACCACATGTATGCACAGAAAGGCAAAACTGTGAGCATCTAACATAGTCAACATTTATAGGGACTCTGGCAATGCACAGGAAAATATAATTTTGTTACTACTGATGATAAAGTCACATGCCAAAGTTTGTCTTCCTAGCATCAGTCTTCTCAGAATTACTGCCACAAACACTTGCATACAAGAATTTAAAACACCGGTAGCCTCTCAACCATGTGACTGAAAACCAGATTTCCATCAACAGTTGAGCTTGGTTTTTATATTGGTTTCAACCAATATTGTCATGATGCAATTTTCACACTGCCTTAGCTAGCACGTCTATTCACACATGTGGTCAATCTAACAAGACTGTCAATTCAAGAAAACCAGCTGTCATTGAGTTGTACTGACCTCCAAAACCTTCCCAACCCACCGGCCACACCATAACTTGTAGATGCCCTTGCAACAGGTGGCACCATTCACTCTCTTGATATCCTGATTAGTACATCCTGATGTGATGTGCTAATCCTGATTTCAGAGAGGTCTGGGGAGAAAATCAATGAGTAGCATTCATGCTGGAAGTATTGCCTCCAGCAATAACTTTGCATAACTTTATCTGTGATGAAAACGCACTGGGATGAATAACATTGAGAACAGAGAGGAGACAAGAAAATAGTTTTTTCTTGCTGGTTTTGCTTTCTGTGTTTAAGCAGGACTACTAACTCTGGTATGTCTGATGATACTTGGATCTTCCCTTTCCTCTCTCCCAAAATTAAACAACGAAAACACACTTCCTTAGAAAAAGTCTGCTCTCACAGGAGCTAGATCTTATTTTGTCCCTCTTGGCCCTCACCTGGGGAACTGAAGTTGGTGAACTGACTTATTATCTTAACACTGTGACTCCACACTAAATAAACTACTTGTCAAAAGAACGCTGAAAATTAATGCAGCAGGCTACCAAGAAACTTGGGAAATGCTGCAGTTGGAGGTTAAATGTGCCAATTGCAACTCCCTGGGAGCCACTGGCACAATGTTTGAGCCCCGCTGACTTCTAAAGTCAGCAGGAAACAGGAACCCATCTAGCACATATGCAACGTATTACCCTATTAGCACAACAGTAGGGATAAAGAAGATGACAACAAGCTGCTCAAAATCTGCCTCTGTGTCCCTCTAGCAAGTTGGTTATTCCATTAGGTTATTACCCTGCTTTAAGTAGCACTTCTCCAGTATAGACTTTCTCTATAGTTGCCTGGGCTCCAGAAATGAATGCATCCATTTTGGAAACAGTGGCTGAAGACATAGAGATCCTCAGAATATTATTTTCCTAATGCTAGTGTTTGGGTTTTTTCCAGGCCCTTTTAGATTAGCTGTATTCCTGCAAAATTTTTGTACCTCAAAAAGTGTCAGAAAAAAACAATGTTCAACCTACATACATTTCTAGTTCTATAACAATAGCCATATTTGAGCATAGCTACTTAAAGTAATTAAGAATCTAATATTGCTTCAGTCATTCAGATATGAGCTAAAACTGGAACGTCAAATCATCTAACTTCAGGAAAGCATAACTGAAAGAAGTGTAGGGGAAAAAGAGGGAGAATTTTTGTTCTTAAATTTCTAAAAAAAAGCCCAGGTCCAAGCTGCTTTCTTGAAGTCAGAGACTAGTCCTTAACTTCATACAAATCTAGATACCACTTTTTACTCATCACTACCTACCATTGAGTCATATATATATAAATACAAGTTACATCAGAAAATGAGACATTTTACGTATAAAAGGCATATTAAAAAGTAGTGGCGTTTCTCTGTAGAAGATTGTGACTGTTGGCAATTTCATTTAGAGTGGTCCCTTTGAACTCAAGTCCAGAGTGTGATTGTAGTATATGATTTTCTAGTTAATATCTTTTCTTTTTTTCTCCTTAATTCTTCTGTAGGTATAGTACCCATTGACTTTTAGCTAGAACCTGAATGCCCCAAGGGAGAGTTTTCTCACTTATGCACCTCTTCATTTCTGCCACATTTTTATCATTTCTGTAAAGACTATATATCTGCAAATATCATGTCCTTTTTACTGCATACTGAACTTCTGAAAGGAAAATGGTCAAAAAGAAAAGATAACTTCACACAGATCCAGATTTAACAAGGTATTTTAGGGAAAGAGGTGTCATGGGGTTTTTTTTAGGAATACTTGACAGTTATTCTTTGGGAAGACAAAGATGCAAAACAGCAAAGGGACATCCTGGCAAATGTTTCAAAGTATGGTAAAGCTAGGGCAAGAATAGTTCTTCAAGAATCCAGGCAGTTTCCCTAGCCTTTGATTATGCATCCTCATTACGCAGCAGGAAAAGAATGAATTCATATTAAGGAGCTATAAAAGTCTGAAAGGCATGGAATTTAGTTCAGTTTACAGTGGCTTTTATAAGGAGAGAAAACTGACTTCCACTAAATAAAGAATCTGGAATTGCAATCTAAGGTGAAAAAATATGGTGTGCTGGTTTTGACTGGGATAGAGTTAATTTTTTCCATAGTAGCGAGTATGGGGCTATGTTTTGGGTTTGTGCTGGAAACAGTGTTGATAACACAGGGATGTTTTAGTTACTGCTGAGCAGTGCTTGCACAGAGTCAAGGCCTTTTCTGCTTCTCACCCCACCCCACCAGCGAGGAGGCTGGGGGGGCACAAGAAGCTGGGAGGGGACACAGCCGGGACAGCTGACCCCAGCTGACCAAAGGGCTATTCCATACCATATGGTGTCGTGCTCAGCCCATAAAGCTGGGGGAAGGAGGCGGAAGAGGGGACATTCAGAGTGATGGCGTTTGTCTTCCCACGTAACCGTTATGCATGATGGAGCCCTGCTTTCCTGGAGATGGCTGAACACCTGCCTGCCCATGGGAGGTAGTGAATGAATTCCTTGTTGTGCTTTGCTTGCGCGCACAGGTTTGGCTTTCCCTATTAAACTGTCTTTATCTCAACCCACGAGTTTTCTCACTTTTTTACTCTTCTGATTCTCTTCCCCACCCCACTGGGGGGGAGTGAGTGAGCGGCTGTGTGGTGCTGAGTTGCTGGCTGGGGTTAAACCATGACATATGGTCTTACAACAAGATTGGCATCTAAACCCCATTTGTATTAATTATGATATTTTTTCCAAATTTTTGCAGGAGCACTGCAAACGTGATATTTAACAAATGATTTACTACAGTCAAGGTAGCCAATAATCCTCATTTATAAAGATTCTAAATTATTCATTTTGCTCAGTTTCATTTATTTAGATAAAAATGCTAGCTCGAACTGATTTTAACAATTTTTTTTGTTGAAATTTATTAGAAAAACAGGACTACAGAAAAATAGTGTATTTGCCTATATAAAAATTAATTACATTTTGTTATGTTTCTGAATCAACATGAGTGAAGGCCAGGATATTTGGCAGAGAAGTTTGACTTTATCATAAAAACTTTTCCAAGTTTATAACAACTCTTTGTGGAGTCTGGCAGCCGTTTGCATTGTTTATTTTCTTTTCAGTGAACTAGTATGTGGGTTTCAATGACATAGCTTGAAAGGTCTTCCCTTTACCTCTCTTCAAACTGTCAAAGTGGTCCATGCACAGGATCTGAGAAAAGTTCCTACTTTACCCTGACCAAGATGCTGTTGGACTAGAGCACGTAGAGAGGGAGGCAAGAAGTTTTGCAAAGGTTTTCCTTTAGTCCAATATCAAATGTATACATAAACAACATTTCACCAAAAGACACTAAAACTGAAGTTTTCAATTAGTACCAATTTGTTTAGGCGCATCACCAGAATGCAAGTTCAAAGTTATGCTTATAGTCTACAAGAGCTCATGAGAAACATTTTCAGTTCCTGGTATTTCTGGCTAAGTTAGATGTCACAGCTATTACAAAATGTAAGTCCTCCATCTTAAGAACATAGCGGTGACCTTGCATTATTTAACCTTCATTGCCATTCACTAGATAACAATTAGTACTTGGGGATATCAGTCTTGAAAGTCTACAGCGCTAAAGTTCACCATTGCCAATCTAGACAAAAGCACTCCTCATAGCTTAGCTTCATTAGGAAATGCTACCACACCTTATGCTTCTACAACAGGCACATTAATTCCTGCAGAGGTACACACACTATTTCACAATATAGCCTCACAAAGATGCATAGTACACAATGCAAAGCAAATCCACTTACAATAAAATTCATTCACGGTAAATTTTTGGTGTGCATGATCAATAGAGAGTACACAGAAAATATTTTTTTTACTACTACTTTTACTACAGAAAAGAATATGAGGGAACTTTGACCTACTGATGTTCAAGTCACTCCACATTTCTTAAAGCATCCAGATACCATAGCAAATAATAGTAAAGAAAACTCATGTGGTATCGAAAGATGAAGCATGAGAGCAATTTTCAAAATCAAAGCTTTCTACTGCATGTTCTGATATCCAGTTTCACAACTCTGAGCCTGTGCAGTGGAAAAGAGCAAAACTGACACATTATACCACGAAAAAGTTATGCTTTCAGACAGTTGCATTCCAACAGCCACTGAAAATCCAACAAGTGCAAATGTTATACACTCTGCAAAAGGGACTACCTGCTAGATGTGGGAGAGGCAAAAACAAAAAGAAAAACCAAAACCTTATTTTTTTGTAAATATGTAACAATTTCATGTCTCTAAGATTTCAGTTCTTCCTTTCAAGTTGAATGGACCTGTTGAACAAGTTCAGAAATTACTAGGAAGGAATTAACAGATACTTAAACACAGCAACACATGATTGTAAACCCCCCCCCACTCCTTCAGAAACAAAGCTGAAACCACACATGCAAAGCTTATCCTACTCAGAGCCTTCTATACAAAAGGAAGTGCAACAAAGTCGTCATAGGGTTCAGTACAAGCCTACAGCCACTCTCTCTCACGTATGTAGCTCAGAAGCAACACTTACCATCACCCTAAAATAGTCTCATTGCAGACATACATTTAATGACCCCTACTAATACAGTATACAACAGTATTAATTTTTTATGGCCTTTTTATTTCAAACGTAACAAAATTACTTGACTTTTTCTCATGAGACACTATCAAATAATACATTTCAAGTGAAATTACACATTTTAATATATCAATGACTTAGTGGCTAACTGAAGTAAAATCCAGATCTCATGTATCAAAAAATGACATATCAGAATAGTCACAGTGTCAGACAACAAGCAATGAATAGTTATGAATTACTTTCAGCTGAAAATAGACTCAATTTTTCTCTAAAGGATGCTAGGAGGTGCTTATTCCAGTTAATAAGTCATACATGAACTGAACAATACTAGTAGCTAAGTTACTCATAGTACCAACATAATGTCATCACTTAAAAATTGATATTTAAACTACCTCTAAACACAGAAGTACCAATCAACTCTAGTAACAACAGCTATTCTGGTAACCACAGTGTTTCTATCACTAAGGAACATTATCACCTTTTCATGTCATTCTTGGGAATAGCAGCTATTAGAACCAAACTCTGAGACAGATTAATATGCAGAGATATTAATCAATAGGAGTAAGAATGTAAATCAAGCCAACTTTCCATTTATTGCAAAACCTAACCTATATCTCTATGAATAGTGAACGGAAGAAATGTAAAACTCAAAGCAAAATGCAGAGTAAGGTAATGAAATACAAAACCAAAAGCAATTGCCATGATTCTTTTAAAAAGTCATTGTTTTTTCCTTATGCTTTAGAAAACTATTCTAAAATGTCTGAATTAAGGTTTTGGATTTAATTAAAAAAAAACAAATCCAAAACCTTCCATTTCAACAAATTTGAGGACTGGGGATTTAAAATTCATTTATAGAAATGATGAATTGGAAACTTAGTTTTTTTCAACATTTACATATAAATGTTGTCTCTATTATTCACTAGATAAACACTGACATCCATTCTAATCATGCCAGAAGTGCATGTCCTCAAATGAGAACAGGTCTATGTTTATAACAGCACATAGCATTGTTAGTTTGTTTGCTTGTTGCATTTTTGACTGAATAGTGCCTGTTTCTGTTCCAGAAAGTCCATTAAACTTTGATTTGGTTCAAGATAATAAGGAAAACCAGCAGATGCCATTATTTTAATTAAACCCTAAGATGGGGGTTTAGGTCAGGAAATAAGTGTTTCAGTTAACAGAATCTTAGAGTGATACCAATTAATTTTGCAGGTATCCCATCTTTTCAATGGGATCAATTCACAGTATATCAGGTGGCAGAGCAAGTTGCAATAAAGACAATGACAGCATAAGAAGTACAAATTGAAATGCTCTTTGCTAATCTACCTACTAGAATACCAAATCAAAAGCAAATCAGCTATATGAAAGTTGTAAAAAATGCTTATACAAAAGTAACTACAACTCCGGTTTTAATGATGTCACTTCTTTCTTCTAACTCTGGAAAAAAAGGAGAAATTAATTGGTTTCAGTTCAAGCCTCCCTAACTGAATCAAAAAACCTCACAGCAGTCAAAAGTCTGTAAAATTGTTCAAAAGTCCATGAAAGGGATGCTAAATAGAATGCTAAGTAGAGTGGGCTGTAATGAAGCCTGTTGATTTTTTGACCTACAGCAGATTGCATTGTTCTTTCATTGAGTATGTAAATTCCCTATAGAAGTGAGTGTCTGGTCAATGAGAATTATTGGATCAACTACTGTAAGAGACCCAAAAGATGCACTCACAATTGTTTCCATTCCCAAATTCCGTCTCATAGAATATATAATTTATAGTTTAATGGAGCACTCAGCATAAACCTTTCCAGAGTATCCATAATCACGGGATTGACAGTGGTTTATTGCATGAGAAGAAGTATTTTTCCAGAAAGTTGAAGAATATGATTAAAATCCAATTATTCCTACTCAGCAAATTACTTAATACCATTCACAGCTGCCTTGCATTAGTAAATTAATGTTTACATAGAATCAAAATCTTTTGCGATTAAATATCCTTGGTATTGTGTGCTCTAATTTAAGCTAGAAATATTTCCATTGGGTATCAAATGCAATAGAGCAATGTGTAAAGAAAACTGAAATGGGGCGGGGAGGAGTTGGGAAGAAGCAAACTTCTAGTAATAATTTCAACATTATCTTTCAACTGCATGGATTTTCAAACAAAAAGTGTGACTTTTAGGTTTTCATAATGTTACTATGACAACTTTCACTACATCAAGTGGAAGTGTTCTAGGGATGCAAAAAAGCTCCTTGACCTTTGGCAAAATTTTAAATTCTGCAGAAGTGCTCTCCCTGTAGTGTCATATGGCTCAGATGAAACTTAAGAGGATAAAATTCTGCCTTTTCAGTTATATCTGTTGAATTTCATTTGAGTCACTAGTACTACACACAGGAAAAAAAATCTTAGTCCAGTATTATTTAATATGAGTAAATCTCAGGTTTATTTAGATATACTTAAGTGGCTTAGCATTGTTATTAGTAGTCTAAAAACTAATTTCCAACACCAATTGACTTTAACACTCAGGAGCCTTGCAGTCTACAATGCATTTATTCCTGGAGCTAACTCTCATTAATGCTACTGCCCCTTTGAAAATCCTCACTCAAAGAGAGACAAAAAACCACACATACACACACAGAGAAATGATCCACTTTGCAATAGACTGTGTTCAACAGCATGCAAAAGTCTGGAACAAATTTTGAAAAAAAAAAAAAAATTAAAAACCTGGTTGAACCTGGAAAACAAGATCTAACACAATGCGATTTTGCCAGCTATGGATCACACTAGGCTAACCTGACAGCTTTTCTTCAATAGATTTTCAATACAACATAAGTGAGGTACAAAGGAAATCTTATCTAACAGGATTTGAGGAAAGCATTACAGATGGTGTCACATTAGAGCTAGTATTAAGTCAGAAAGTGAGGATTAGCAGCAGAATTTAAAACATGCAAGGAATTAAGGAGTTGAAGGGAGAAGGAAAATGACAGCAGTGAAAGGGAACATACCTGGTAAGAAACAGGTTATTTTAAATTCCTCAAGTATTATTCTCATGAAGTATTTTATTTAGTACTCTCATCAATGGTGTGGACACAAATAGGAGTGAGCGAGTGACACTATCTTTAATAAAGAGGAAGACGAAGTTATCAGAGAGATGGAAATCTTGAGGACTGCAGTAGGAGAAGCAGCACAATTCAATAGTATAGAAGTCATTTACTTGGCTAACTTGGAATTCATGCATGGAAAGCATCTGAAGAAAGGATGCGGAGGAAAGGAAAGTTGATCATAAAAAGACTATGACCTATTAAGGTGACATAGCTGCAAGATAATCTAATATGATCTTAGGACACACCAAGCAAGAAAAATAATATAATCATACAAGATGTTCTCTGGAGCAATGCATATCACACTCATCAACTGTCTTCAAGAAAGAGTTATTTAAACTAGAATTGGTACAGAAAAGGACCCCTAGATTGAACAGGAAAACAAAGAGCTGACAATAAGGGGATTTTGTTGTGGTTGGTTGGGTTTTTTTGGTGGGGGGTGTGTGTGTTAAATCTAAACAAAAGTTTGTTACAAGTATGGGCAAGGCGTACACAGCTCTGAAGAACTACTTTGATGCTAAGGGACAATGCTGACAAAAGAAAAAAACAAAAACAAAAAAACCCCCAGGTATTAGCTGGCTGTGAGTAAATTTAGGCTAGAAATGAGAAAAATCCTAACTAATTATGTCTTTCACAGTTTTCCTGACTGCTTTAGACATAAAGCTCACTATATTAATGAAAGGAATTACATGACATGGAATTTGTAGTATTAGGGGACAAAACTTGATGACGTTAAAAGTTCCTTCCAGTTTGGTTTATCCATCACCTTATATCATGTTAGGAAAAACTAGTAACGTCTTTTTACAGCTAGAAACCAGAAAGCAGCATATGTAGCTGATTTACATTTAAAACCCGTCTTCTGCAGTAGAGGTCAATCATTCTGTCCAAAACAGTGACCTCAGGAGAAAAACTTGCCATGACACATACGGAAAACACACTGTTCAGACACAAACCTTTTGAATCGGCTGCATATTTTCAGCATTATCAGTTCCTCATTATTTTGAGACTATTTGCAGACATCTTTTAGCATCTATCTATGGCAAGAAATAGTCATGGCAAATGCAAAATAAAACTTTTCCTGATGAATGGCTGACCTAAAACTTCATAGTCTTTAACATACTGAGCACTCCTTTTTCACAACTCATTATCTATAATATATTCCAAAGTGTCGAGTAAATACAGTAAAAACAATGAATTACAGTTCTTGCCCTACAAAAAGGAAGATGTTGGAGATAGATTAGCAACATCATGTGTAGATATTATCACTTAGCAGTAATCCCTGGAGTATAAATTAATGTGTTTTTAATGGATACATCACCTGTTTATTTCAGGGAAAAATAGATACCAAAAAGAAATTCTCTCTTCTCCCGTCTCTGTTTCCTACCACTATTTCTTTATTTAACTCTTAGCTCCTCTTCTACTGCTATTTACACTTACTCTGCTTTCAGTGCTCATAGCTCTCTTTCTCCCAGCCCATTCCACTGTTTTTATGCATGTAGTATGGGACAACATTTTAAATGCCCCCCCTCCTCCCCAAAAGCTCATCCCCCTCAACAGGTATTATCTAGACCCAGTGTGGTGTTACTTCCACTGCTATCACATATATGCATATATGTATATCACTGCAGTCACTATTAAGACGCCCTCTCTTGATTCTGTGATGAAAGGGGACCTTGCAGCTCTCCACAATATAACAGTTTCCATCAGAATTTTTAAAAACATTATGGGAAGGCCCACCTTCCCTCACCATCATGGAGCTCCGAGCCATAGTGAAATAAAGGGACCATGAAGATTTCCAAGCCAACAGAAACCTTTGCCAGGAATAGCACCGCATGTGAACCTGCCACCTATATCACAAACGCAATGCATGCACTTTCATGGAGGGCTCTGCTCAAGAAAATGTGCCATATGCTACACCAGACCCCAAGCCTAGAACTCAGTTTGGTGCCCTGTGCAGTTGTTTCCCTCACTAGCGGTTCCCTTACTAAGGCCCAGGCTTTCACTGCAAACACCTTTGTAAAATCGGCATGATTTCCGTAGCACAAAAACATGGGGCAATTCATTGGTCTTCTGTAATATGAAAGACTCTGTCCTTGTGCTTCTCTTCCAGCCTATGCAAGCAAACCTTGTGAACAGTGTGGTTCTCCATTGAAAAAATATTGTCTCATTTGCACTTCAGCTTTCATCTGGAAAAAAAAATTATAGATACAATCTAAGAACCAATTTATTAAGTGTACACATTGCTCTGAAATAAGGAAATCTTTCTAAGTCTATAAGGCCTACCTGAAAAAGAATACATTTTATTTATACTGAATGAGCAGAGAGAAAAGGAAAAATCTGTCATGTTTGTAAAATCAACAGTAATTTGACCCTCTGTCTCTCTCTAGTTTGTCTTACTGCTGATGCAAAGGTTCTCTCTTAGCAGGGATTTGACCTTTCAGCTGACCAACGGACATTAGGAACATACGAACGTTGTGACGCTTACGCCGATGACAATTTTTCTTTACAAACCTAGAGGTGGAGACCGTCACCAAGCCCTTAATGATCAGCACAGCCATTCATCTGTGTAACGAATGAGACAGGATGGGAAAAGAAACAGAATTTGTGAAAGTCCACACTTATTATTTCCATGGCCTTATTCTTTAAATCATCACCGGGAAGTAGAAGACTGAAAAAAGGCAGGGGTTTTGCCTCTCCCAGTCTGTTCTGGATCAAATCACAAAGCTCCTTCATTTACCCGGGTCACCTATTCTGAAGTGTTACCACAGATCTTTGCCTTCCAACTCTTCTGAGGTACTTTGAAGAATCCCTCTCTACAATAAATACTTCTCCTAAAGTATGTGTGGCTGGTAAGGCCTGCTTTATGTAGGAGGAAAAATGAATTAAAATTCCGAGGGCTGCTCTGCCACTTGTATTTGTTTCAGTCTGTGCTCGTGCTATGCTCCAAAGAAACTGATAAAAGCAAAAGAGCAGGTACATTCTGTACTGTTATTCTGTCAAAACTGCATTAGAGATGAGAAATAAATCTCAAGGTGCATTACTTTGTTAAGCATTAAAAGAAAATAATCTCTTTCTAAAGTCCAGTTACTCTCTCATTTCTAAAGCAGCTTCACATTGTAGAATCGCCCTATTTTTGAGTCACCAGTGCAAGAAACTTTAGTTTTGTGCTGGGAAGAGTTTGGGTTTTTTCCTCTGGGATGATCACTACAGGCAGTGTAGCATCCCATGACTCACAGGGGATTAGGATTTTAGGAGTTTATCAAGTCTGTAACATCCTGTTAAGACATATAAACGAAACAACAACAAAAAAAACCCAACAACAAAAACCCAACCCCAACCTCCCCCCTCCCCGCAACACCAACAGCCAGGAAAAATAAAAGCCAGCAACTTTCATACTTGATACAAGAAGAACCAGCCTGCTACAGGAAGGTTCATTTGGAAATGTGCCAGGGAATCCTGGTACCTCTGTCCCTCAGAACAAAACAGCTGGAAAGTGGCAAGAAGATGATAGCTATATGGATGGATAGATGATAGATAAAGATGTGGTCAACCAAGGGTCTGGCATTTTTCAGAAGCATTATAATTTTTCTGTTATTCATATCTTCTGATTAATTTCTGTCAGTTACATTATCAACACACTGCTAGTGCACAATACATCACTTTAACAAGAAAAAGCAGGTGTTTAGAGATCAAGAATGCAGCTCTTTAACGCAGAACTGTGCACTGAGTTCACCAGATGAAACCAATGTACCTTGTAGAGGGCAAAGAACCACCATCACCTTTGTTTCTTTGTAAACAGCCTACAAACACAACACACGCTTCCCCCATGCTAAGTATGCATTTCAGAGGAGTGAAAGGGAGGCAGCAAAATGTTTTAACATCCTTTTTTTTAGTAGTCAGTTCTCACTTCTCTTGGACTCCCAGGTTTTCTAACATCTCTTGCATACTACAAAGTTCATCCACTCATCTTTTCCCCTAGTAGAATAAGCCAGATTCTATGTCCCTTGAAATCAAAGTGCTGCTGCCTCCTTTTATGAGGAGAGTGGACTCTGCTTCCTAAAAAGAATTTACACAATCTAACTAGAAGCTGTTCTATGGATGGCCATGGCCTCCCTGACCTCAGCCATAGATTACCAACCTCCCCTAGGACTGTAACACTACACTGGGAGCTGGACCATCTGACCTATTCAGACTTCAGTCTGGCTGATCCAGCTCCGCACACAGTCACCTTGCCATTTGATCTGACACAAGGGAAAGGGTTGCAAGAGCAGGATGAGCCTTCTGGAGTCAGATGCGTGTACATTACACACATCATGAAAACACAGTCTAAGGAAAATAATTTGAATGCAGGTGAAGGGCTAGCAAAACTGTAAACATTAGTGTAACCTGGTTTGTAATAGAGAGAGCAAGAACATTAAATACATGCTCACACACAGGTTTTGATTTATCTCAATTGCTGAGACTGCATGCTGGAGAGTTGTAAAGAAGTCAGAAAACTAGCATTGGGGCAGGGAGATGGGGGACAGACACCAAACCCAAACCAGTCTACACTCTGCAATTTGGAAGTAAAAATAAACTATCTGATCTCTTGCCAGCCACAGGAAGAGGAGCAGATTTTGAGGAGAGAGCAGCAGTATGTTTTTTCTCAGCATTTCTTGAAGAGCTGACTAGAATGGACCAGTGAGCACGAGATGTGGTGGTGCAGTAAACAGGAGTTACTGGTGACAGGCAATGCAACCTCTAGCAAAACACTGCTAAGGCTTCCCTGAGTGAAACATCCACTCTGAGTAGGAAAAGGGATACAGACCTTAGAAGCTGAACAATGAGACTCCCTCTAAACACAAAGAACAAACCACAAAGCAGTACAACTGGAGGAGGAAGATGGCTGGCTACCTCAGCAGCTGCTCAGCTAGGACTATAGCTGGTGTATTCTTCAGAGGCAGTAATCCTCCTTACTAGGTATTGTTCAGTTTTACGTATTTTAACCATTTGTTATACTCAAAATCTTGTTATGGGCAAAAATGTAAAGCCTTGCAAAGCCAAATTTTTTTTTATTAAAACAACTGAAATCTTAACAGTCAAATCAAAGAATTATTTTTAGTCCAACTTTATTACAGGAACAGGAAAAAAAATATTACTCTACAGAAAAAAGGAAGTCATAAAACTTTCAAGTTAAAATTTTTATGCACACAGTTGCTAGTACCTACCCCTTTCCCCACTGTTATGCTCATCCTTGGTCTGTTCCTCTGAGTCCTAATGTCAACGGCTTCAGTGTGGCCATGGGAGATGTACACCGAGCCGTATGCGTGCCGGGTCTTTCACAGGAAGGAATATGATGTTGGTGGTTTCTTGTCACTCCAGGATCTGATTGGGGTCATTTCTATATGTTTCCTAACATACTTTTACACGTTGCTTTTTCCTCATTGGTCTGCGAGTTCATGTTTTATACAAATTTACTATATATGGTGTGCTTTACATATGTTAGATACTATTTATTTGTTATCCCTAAAGCCGATTTTGTCCAGTTCCCATACCTGCATGTCTTTTACTGACCACTGGAGGTTTTTTTATAATCCTGAGTGTCTCCAGTGTTAGCTTGTGGCCTGTCTCCTATCATCCCCTACTTGTACTCCCCTACGCTGCGTCCTATGTCCCCACTTTCAAGGCCTCTGCTGTCATACCAGTCCTGCATTTCTGCATCACTCTAGAGTGATAAATATCTCATTCTACACAGAATAACTACTTGTTACTATTATCTATATCAAAACTAATTTTGTACCATGCAAAGATAGGCATAGGTAAACCAAACTAGGCACAGCCATCTGGTCAGAAGAAAAAATGTTGTCATAGCAAGTCCAAGTTAAAACAAAGCTCCAGGGAAGTCAAGATGAGTTCAGACAGACAAAGTCTGAGAAGCCTCAGTCCAAGGGCCTTGCAAACTTAATACAATGCCTGGGGCCTGTAACTAGCAATGGCAATACGCTATTACTGTACTACAGGACTACACATTTCAATCCCAGTCAACCACACCAGTATAACATCAGTTTCACATTAAGACTAAGCTTCATTATTTCAACAGTCCCTGGCAGGAATTTGTTCCTAGCCTCAGCTAGTACACAAGCACAGGGCCCTCTTCTTTCAGAAACAGGAGTGGACAGGCATACCAGTGGCACTGTAGGGTAGAGCAAAGAGAAGCAGAAAATCCACCTGGGCAGCTTTGCACAGCATCTTCTCTCATTCATGCTCCTGTTCCAGATACACATCAAAATCCTAACTGATTTTAAGCAGTATTTTACAACTGAGCCTGATTTAGTAAACAAATAACTTAAAATCATTTACCAAGATCTAAATTGCTAAAATGCTTTCTATTGGTTTTCTGAGAGCATTTGATGTAAAGGCTCCCTGAGAAATGAAAAGTGCTGAGCCTCTAATTTGGAAATTTTGTTTCTCTTGGGCTGCCAGGCACTACCCTTAATTTCAACTGTTGGCAGTAAACAACTTCAATGTGACGGCTATTAAGAAATAATCATTCAGAGTAAGCCTCATGGTGACAGAGACTGTGTTGCCAGGATTCAGTTCAAAACTGAACAGACACAGATATGGAGAAAATGCAACTCAGCTGCATGGATTAATAAGACAGAAATAAAAAGCTGGATAACAAAAGTTAATATTCTGATTTATGTGTGTGTGATTTTATTAAGTATGTGTCATTAAACTTGTGAGTAACCTATTAGAGACTCTTTATTACAACATGTGGACATGCTACTGAACTTAAAAATCATTCCTAAACAGTTTTAAGTCCTACTCTTAGAACATTTTAATATGAAAATAGAAGGGTTCTTTCAACCCATCATCCCAGTCTCGATCTTTTCATTCCTGTTTCTTTTATAAAAGTCCAAAGAGATTTTGTAACACAAAAATGAAACTGGTTTAGATATGGTAATAATCTAATGCTTTTTATCCTGTATGTATGCAGAAATACTAGAAGTCGAACACTTCTAAGCCTTCCCCCCTACTCCCCTGAATACTCCCACAACGATTCTTTAAAACTGTGCTGTGGATTTTGAGGCAGAGTAATGCTGTGGCTGTCTCATGGCATAGCCTGAGGCTGCAAATGCTCTCAGTCCTCAAACATTATCCTTCAAAGTTTTTAGAAGTTTCTCAATTCTTTGTTTAGCCATCACATGGAGTCTCACAGACAAGTTTCATGCAACCCATCACTGAAAATAATTAAAAATCTATCTGCCTTTATAAATAATTCATTACAGAAAATACAACATGTATCATGCTGACTATTTTTCATTGTTAAACTAGAGGTGTGCATTTTGCTAGTGGGCATTGAAGGACAGTTTCTCAATGAGTGCATAAACATCACTTGATTTATAGTGAGAAGAAACACACAAAAGAAGGAAGAAAAGATCTCAGCAAAATTCCTCCCTTTGTATTTTGAATGCAGCCAGACATGTAAGTGGCCAGAGACATCAGAAAAAGGATAGGCTTGTGCAGAACTGCCTGACACCATCCAGACCCTGCCTGAGACATTCAGTTCTGACCCCGAAGGAGAGCCACCGGATGTCCACAGCACTTGCTGCCTAAGAGGATGCTCTGAATCAGCCGATGAGCAGTAACTGGCTGCCTCTAGTCCTATATATTCTGGCTGTGAATTTGCCTGTGGAATGAGTGTTTGCAATTGCCTCTTTACTCTAAAAACATCACCTTTTTGTGTAAGTTAACTTTCCACTATCAAAGTCCTGCCCAGCAAAATTAAAGACAGGAGAAATGTGGTTTATTATGGACATATTGTGCCAAGTGAAACAATAAATAGGACAGATTTTTATCTCAGTTATTCTGGAATAATTCAGCTATAATTCCATTGACTTCCATAGTATTAGTATCATTCATTAGTTTCCTGTGGATGCCCTCCAGCATAAACGAGGTTAGAATCAGGGTTATCCCAAACAGATTATAACATGTCTTGTACAGGGCTAAAGTAGTAACTATGCTTATTCACTCTCAGTTACTTGAGACTCTAAATTTTAACTTGGATATATATACCCAGTGTAGCACTGCTTGCAGTTGTAGGATTGGGAAATTAATTTCTTTTTCAAAGACGTTCCTTTTGAGCAGAAGTAATGTTTTAGCTTTCACTAATCTTAAGCTTTCAGTTGTGATTAAGGAGATCAGCATCAAAACCAAATGAAAAACTGAGCGATTTTACTTACTTGAGTTTAATAACTTCTTAATTTAATATAGGATATTTATTTTCACATAAAGTATTGGCAATCTTTTGGATTAGAATACATTCCCTTTTAAAAATGAAGGAAAAACCACTCCACTTGTGATTGCTTTGACGTTGTATTACCCCACCGTATAGAATAACTCGAGCTTTCCAGACCAAAGCTGACATTCAGAAAGCACAATGATCAAGCCATGTCAGTAACTTAGCTGAATTTCTAAATATTCGGGCACTCTGCATTCTTCTGTGCTTTTAGTTGAACACAAAGACTATGAAACCTCCCCTCATTCTTTTGCTGCTTTACTATTTTGAAGAGAACTTATTTATATTGCTAAGTTTTTGGATATTCACTATGATTGCCCAAAATGTTAGATGATGTAGTCCAGGAATTATGCAATAATTATAGAATTGATTCAAGAAAAACTTGCAATGAAAGAAAACATTTCTAGTGCTATGTGATGAAAGAAAAACTTGAAAATATCATCCTAAAGGATCATATTTTTTAACCAGTCTCCCTGGCCCATCAATTTAGAGTTTACAATTCCTGATCTTTTACTGCACATTTCTGCTTGTCTACATCTGGAAACTATTCCTTGATCTTTTTAACTAACCCATATCAAAGCTGTGGCTTGATTTGTTTTTGTAGATGCTTTATTTAAAGAAATTTCTCATGTTCTTATTACTGCAGCTAAGAAAATGGGAAACAGTCCTTCTGAGAGCCCTTGTCAGGTTTCATGCCCATCACAAGCCAGCTGCAGCTTAAAATTAATTACAATTGGTTACCTTGGTAACACTAAATCATGCTTGAAAGTTTCAATATCGTTTATCCTTATAAGTTTCCACAGCAATTTCAGTTGCAAGGGTAAAAGATTGGGAACCAAAGTTCAGCAGAAAAAGCAATCCAAACTGACCCCGCCACTGAATCAGCACCCCTTTCTCTCTCCACCTTTCATAAGAGCATTTATAGTTTGTTGCATTCTGTTTTAAAAACATTTGAACTTTGGGTATCTACCCTTAAAAGGCTATTCATCAAATGCCTACTGTTCACATCAGACACCTACTGTTCAAGTCACAGATTCTTAGATCTCTGCTAAATTGATATTGATTTCATATGTTCAATTAAAAGCATACGATAAGTGGGTTGAAAGCAGAGACTGAGGAGCTTGTTATGTTGTTTTTAAATAGGGTAGAGAAGAACAAAGCTACTTTCAAATACATCAGGCTATTCCCAGCAGTCTAAATTCCCCCTACAATTTAGGATAAAGAAGCATCAGAAGAACATTAAGTCTTACTCAGTTCCTTAGATTTGGAAGAGAAATTTCATTTTACTAGTAAGATGGGCTTTTCAGTATATAGATTTTCCTGCAGGGTGAGGGGTGGAGGGTTATGAACTCTGTACCTAAGTGCTTGGGTATATTTTGATATAACCCTCCCTTTTCTACCTTAGGTTTAAAAGGTTTTAAAGGTAAAGAACTTATTTATTTTGCAACTGCCAAATGTGTATCTTAATTTTCTACTTGCTACAGAACTAGTTTGAGACTTTCCTCTTTTAAATTCTGTATAGTACATAACACCTAGTAGCTAACAGTTGTGAACAAAGCTTCTTTATATTAATGTAAACTGATGTCTGTTTTCAATGAACTATTTATGTCCCTGTAGAACATGAGCTGATACAGTCATCCCACTTACCTGAATTATATGATCTCTCCACCATGAAATTTGCACCCTTCTCTGAAATACAAAGAAAAAGTAGCCTTTTTTGCATACAGAACTCTTTTTTTTTTTCCTCCTATAACCAAGGCACTCCTAACATCCCCATCCTGCAAATGCTTTTCCACAGTTGCTTCTTGCTGTGTCTTTTGTCACAAGAGCTCAGGGATGAGGAATTACACTAGATTAACATACCCTCTCTTCTTACAGGTCTACAGGACAAAACTGGAAAACAAAGCTCAGGGTTTGAATAAGTCATGAGTCTTGAGAGCTCAGATATGTGGCAGGAGAGCATGTAGCTAAGGTTCAAGGAAAGAAGAAAAGCAGTGGCTAAAGTTGTCAATAGTAGATCTTTCAAGTCTCGTTCATTTGTCTCCTTATCATCACCTCCTCCACACTGCCACCTGCTAAAGCATTCATAGTGAAATACCTACCATCTTCTCTTCCTGATCCATGTGCCAATCACCCATGCTGGACACTTGGAGTGGGAGCCATCACATTTGTGTGCTGTAGAGAAAGCACCTAGCAGGGCCTCACGCCATCTGAAAGGTGTGAAGGGAAGTTTCTACTTCTGAAAGGAAGTAGAGCCTCTCCTCCAAATCCTCTGTATGGCCCAACTTGGATGCACACACCCATCTCATGAACCTCAAAGAAAATATCCACCTCAGACATCCCTCTGATAATGAGACCCAATATATGCAGATGCATGCATTGCCACTCCAGAAAATTGAGAGAAAATGTCACTAAGTTCCCTAGCCCTTTTAGAGCCTGGAGTGAGGATAGAACAAGTAAATTGACAACTGCTGAGCTGAAGAATGCAATGACCTCCATCAGTAAAAATACCAGTATAAATCGATGTAAAATAACATCTATTCAGAAGGTGAAGGACGAGGTGCAATTAACCTTACCTTGCAATCGAGGCATGCGTACAGGCAGAGTTCTGGCACCCATCATGAAAACAAGTAAAAGGCATTTCTTGAAAAGTACTATTGAAAACATGTCCCCTCTTTCATAGTAAGAAGTGAAAAACATGCTCTTCGCACTTTTCCAGTTGCACAGAGAATTGGCACCGCAGAGACAAAGGGGTCTGTTTTAGTCCAGAACAGCAGATGGAGCACATTAACATTCCTCTTTCTTTTCACATATTATATAGAAGTTTTCAGGTATTTCTTTTGCAACTAATATGACATGTGAAACCAAAATCCTTGACTACAACAAACTATGCGTTGAAGTGTAAGTGCAGAGTAGCTGAGCAGCACTGACCTTTCCCTACTCTTAGAACTGCTTTCACTGGCACAAGCCATATAGAAAGTAGTAGACTGATCAGTACAGAGCTGTAAGAACAAAGCTGGGATATACAGGGGTAGGAAGTCCTCTATTGTCCAGCAGGAGGAGACAAAGGTGGGACAGAAAAGTTTTTAATTAAAACAATCACTACCTTCCTCCTGAACAGAGGTGAAAACACAGGATTACCCAGCAGGTGAACTAGATGCACCTTTTCTTGCAGAGATTCATTCATTCAACAGCCCGTTACTGGTTCATTAACTCCACTCAGGGGCTCAGATGTGCAGCACTGCTTTGTCCTTTGAATGCTACTCCATTCCAATGCAGTCTTTCGTCACAACTAATATTAGTTAAGGACTAATCAACAAGAATAAAGATTGAAGAACTGAGTCATTGGAATTCATGTATTGTGATACTGAAAGTTTCAAAGGTTGACACAGTCTGTCAGAGCCTGTGGAGCTTTTTAGTTAAGTTCATATCCAAGCCTTTACCTAAAACTTATCTAAAGCCTACCTTTCCTCATCTCATATTGTCCCCACACATCTTTCCTTGGCTAAACACAGCTGTCAAAAGACATACAGAATTTTACCCCTACAATACCTGTGCCACTGCATTGCTCACAAATAAAAGGAAATAAATAGTGTTTAAAACCTGATCAATTTTTCATACAGCTCTTATGTGTCATAGAATCCACCAGCTACACCGTTATTTCAGCCAGAGATTTCTTTATAGGAGAAACCACCAATCAAGTTGAAATGTCTACTAAGGTGGACAACATCTCAAAATTTGTCTGTGCTAACGAACTTAAAAACTGCAGCTTGGGCTCAGATCTTCTGTGTGACAGGCTAATATAGTACCTCACTGGTCTACCTGGCTTTCTGGGGTTTTTTGTTCTTAATCTCATGCTGCATGTATGGGTATCTGCCCTCTGTGTGCGCTCATCAGATGAGACTAGGTTGCTATAGTGATTGCTTAAAAAAGAGAAGAAAGTGAAAGCTGAATTGTAGAGAACCCTAAGGCTAAAAGATGGATAAATGACCAATCCTGAAAATGAAACTTAAGAACCATTTTTGCTGAATTCTGCTGGAACTGTTTGTAAGGGACTATATTCTCCTCTATTAAAAAAAGGCAGCTTGTTTCTTCTATTAAATCTTCTGAGCGGTACCTATGTTGGAGGGGATCATAAAAAAGGGGCAAGGTCAAACAGTGAAAAAAACCTCTGTAATATTAATTTTGTACTTACCCAAGCAGGTTTTTTGTTCCAGGATCAAATGGGGACAAAATTAGTCTCATGTAACACAAAACGATATCAATCACAAGGAGGTTAAATAAGATGCCTAAGGCCAAAAAGGGTCATTGCTTCCTGAAACCTGAACTCAATCACTTTACATTACTGTTTCAGATAAAGATTTATATATTAAAGTTCTTTACTTAACAAAAAAGTGGACGTACATAGACATGCACACTTCAGTTTATTACGTAATGAATATTTATACACTCTTATAATTTATAGAAGAAACACAAAATTGGAACCAAATATCTATCTAATCAAAGTCAGCATTTAAGGCCTTATCTTACAATCCTTTAGTTTAAGGCTTAATTTTTCACACAGATGTTTCCCTTGGTGAACCTAAAGAACCCAACCTGCACTGGAGTATGAGTATATACATTACCTAGACAGTGCTTCATCAACTGCCATGCCCTCCGTAACTTCATTTGCCCTACTGTGGCCTAGAAGGTAGATGACTGCAATCCTCTGACAACCTCTTAGGAAGAATTGAGAGTCCCACAGCGTTCAAAACAAATTAGTGAAACCTCAGAACAGCACGTCTCTACTCAACAAAAGAGGAGAAAGAAGCAGAAGTTGGGACCCAAAGTCACTGCCATAAAAGGCAGCATCAGCATCCCCTCAGGGAACCCTGTGGCTTTAAAGAATTTCCAACAGTTAAAACAATCACTTGAAAGCTATGACTCAAACTAGGTGGTTTGCTGCAAGTGGAATAATTAATATGCTATTAAAATCAACCACAGAGATAGATATCAGAAGCAGCACCTACTTATAATATTCTATTATTGTTTTAGCCAAACATTCACTATTGCTACATGAACTTTCAGAGGCACAAATATCTCCAGATTTGTATGACATCAGTTTGGTGAATTATTTCAGGAACACAGGCATATTTGAAGACATGGACAAATATGGGAAATCAATGCATAACTAAACCTTCATTACTGACCTCATTTCTGTCTAGCTCTCTATACCAGAGGATTTAGCTGCCTATCACTAGCACCTTATACAGTGATCTTCATAGCTCTAATTTTAGTGGATTTAATCATTGCACTAATATTCTTATTGCTTTAGAGGTTCATCCACTGGGATATGTCAATGCTGGCAGCAGGTGATAAACACTCCCGTGTCTGAAATTTGTACCGAAAGATCAAAACATTTAACTTGTATGCTTGGAAACTCTTGGCTTTTTTTTTTAGTACAATTTTATTCCTTAGTCACAAAAAGTTTAGGGAAAGGTACCTGCTTTTCAGCAGATGGGGAATTTGCAATAGCTTTCACTTCGTCATTCTGTTTTCTTAATTAACGGTGGGTACTCAGTCTCTCAAGACACATAGCCTTTGTTCTGATCCCTGATTGAAAGAACAGGTTGTAAGCTATATGCAGACATATCAAGTAAGCATAAATTGTAAGCTATATCAGGTAATGCATAAATTACCTGATAAATAGCCATCATCTTCCTGTCTTTGTAAGGATAACGCAGCACTGATTTAACCGGGGCATTCATACAAAATTATGCTCTTCATAAGAATATTCAAACACAAGAACATTCTCAGATACTGAGAAATGCCATTGAGATGCTTCCTCCAGATAATCAAGGAAACTAGCAAACCAAAGGGGAATCTAAACTTTAATGGAATGAAGGAATCTAGACAAAGTTTCCTGTAAATGGCACAATTTATTGTCATTCTCCCAATTATCTAATTTCAAACCTTAACATGAAAGTGACGATTTAAGTTTACTACTTTATCTGAGTGGAAAAAAATAAGTCTCTTCCTTCTCTGGTTTTAAAAGGCAGAAACATGGCAGGTGGGCAGGCAGAAGGAAGAAAAGAAACTATTTGGCAACAAGCAGGAGATTGTAAAGCCCATTACAATTCCGAGAACAAAAACTGCTTCAGCTACATTTTAAGTAGATGCCTTCAGGTACCTTGTGTAATTTATGGACAACTGCAAGTCTGGAAGCATCTATGACAGCCACAGAATTCCATTCCTCTAATGAAGTTAACTAAGGGTATTTGAGATGTCATTTCTTAATCTAAAACTGAATAAATGCCATAATTTCTCTTATGGGTATTTACACATTTGAGATGAAGTGACTGCACAATGGGAATTCTAAAAGTAATTACTTCCCATGCATTTATATTCCAGTCCAGAGAGCTAGTACCTGCTGGTTGCCTTTCCTGTAGAGAATTACTTGAAAGTTTTTGCATTCTCTCCTAGGGGTGAAATACAATAGGAATCTACAGAGAACATCAATTTTCTTTGCTTTTCTAATGTTTACAACTTCTCTGTAGTATTTATCAAGAAATATACAACTCCCCATAGTTAGAGCTGTGCAGGCTAACAGTAGGAATTCTTGGTGTTGATGGAGCTATTGATCATACAAACATTAAAATTATGTCTCCTGTAGTAAACGCCAATAAAACAGAGGTACATTAATCAGGAAATCAATATGCTTGTCAATAGAAAGGCTAACTTTGACAATGTAATGCAGCAGGCAGACCTACTGGATGGTGGACCAAAACACAAGTAACCCAGGTAGTGACCTTTTTATTTGACTTCTGGCTGTGCTGAAATACTGTATGAATAACTGGAATGTACAGAACGAAAGGAGGGAGGCAAGGAGTTAGCTGTTTAAATTGTTCCGTAGGAACAAACTTTAATTTATTACTACTGTGACCTTTAGTTGTTCACTTAAAAAAAAAAAAAGAAAGAAAAAAGAAAAAAAAACACAACACCAACAACTGAAGAAAAACACACATCCCCCCAAAAAACCCCAAAACAAAATACAAACCCAACAACCAAACTCCAAACTTTTGGCTTATGCTTTTTAGTAGCTCTATATTAAGAGACAGCATTAGTAGCACACAATTTGAAAATTATTTGAGGCTTGGGGGGGGGGGAAGCTAAATTGCCATCTTTATAATTTTCTCTTTAAAATATTAACACTATTCTTTTACATAACTGGTTCATTATTCATTCTTTCAAAACCTTAAATAGTTATTTTAAGTAGAAACTATACTTCAGGTGTGCTCTGTCCATTAGATTGGAAATAAAGCAGCACACATTCTCCTGGACAAAAACAGCATCTATTTTAGCACCTTTTTCATATGGGTTAACTGAAACTACACATTTAAATGCCTGAGGACAAATCCTAGACTTTAGGAGATAGTACAGTTTAACTGAGCCCTGCACTCTGAATGAGTATTTCTGATATTCTCAGATTGAGCACTGGGCTGCAAGATGCTTTGCAACAATTTAGCTTGTTTTTTCCATTTGTTGAAGGACACAAAGTTACTGAACAAACATTTGAAAATTCATATGTGAAAAGCAGAATTGCATTAGAGTTAATTGGGAAAGTTATTCTTCTGAGTTACATTTAAATATTTTATCAAGTATTTGATGAAAAAACATGCATTAAACAATAGAAAAGGAGGTAGTAAACAGCAGCTTATTATAGGCAATTTTATAATTAAAAAAATTATTGCAAAAAGTTTTATTATTCGGGCTGACTCTTCAAATGTAACTTTGTAAAAAAAAAATTAGATTTTCACAAAGGGAGTGGTCATAGAAGATTTCTGACATTCTGTAACTCTCTTTTCACTTGTATGTCTTGACTAATATGTTATAAAGCAATATACTTTTCAAATATGTATTAATACTCCTGATGCCAAAAATTAAAAATCATTGTTGGAGCCAGGCAGGATATTTTCAGTCATATGAATTTTATTACAAAAACAAAGACAACAAAAATATCTCTCCCCATCACCATCTTGAGCGTTCTTTAAAGTTAAAGCTGTCCTTGTTAACTTTCCCACTATAATCTAGGAAGAAAAAAAAACCTGGTCTGACTCTGGGTAATAGTATCTAAATCAGAGTTTTCCACAGTGCAGATCAACCTTTTAATTAATTTATTTTAAACATTCCACACTGGGACAAAATCAATTCTTAATTTTACAAATTCCATATACGGAACTGTTGTAGACTGGCCAGTGTAGTCCTGACCACTTCATCCTGTATTGCTGCTAAATATATTGATTAAATGAAGACCAAAAGCTGACAGGAACTAAAGAGCTAGTGTTTGGGTACGGATGATTCTGTCCATCCAATTTCAGATCAATTACTAAGCTTCTGTCAGTGGATTATTTGTTTTGAGGAGGAATAAAGAAAAAAAGAGATCTGCTCACTGACTAGCTAAATAGTACTGAATATGTGAAACAGGCAAATTTATCAAACAGCAAATGAGCTATATATGCTACCTAGTATATTAGGTGTATCTGAAAAGAAAGTGAAAATAAAAAAAAAAGGTTTTGGCCTATCCAAGACAGAAGCAAAATCTGCTAGAAAAGTAACCCATATATATATATGTATTTACATACTTATTAGATGGGCCACTGAGGTGGTGCCCAATACACACATGTGGCAGCATTAATAATAATATTAGTATCACATGAGTCAGCCACAAATGTAGCCTTCCACCTTCAAGGAAAAAAAGGGAAAGAAAAAACCCAATGAAACAGGAAAAACCCCAAACCTCATAAACAAGCATGTCTCATTTTGGACCTGTGATTTACTACTTATTACACTGAAAAAAAAACCCTAAAAAATAAAAAGCTGTGGATTCATTTTAGGATTCCTTTTGCATGCATGTTGAAATAAAAACTGATCTGATACAATACAAAGTACATAGGAATAGTACAACATAATGTTAATCTTGCATCTTGTTAATAAATGATATATAGTGGCAAAGTTTAGATTCTTAAAATGATAGTGCAACACATCTCTAAATTTTATTCTCCTGAACTAAGTTCTGAAAGTGCTTTTCTTTTCTCTTTTTCTCAATTAAAAGAGCATCGTTTTGTCTCTCACAACTCTCATTTTCTCTCTTTTCCTGTCTGCATTCCTTTTCTCTATTATTGCTTTGGTGCTAAACATTAACAAAGCCATAACTGGTACAAGCCTAGGCAGCTATTTTAGGGCAATTTTGTTTGACTGTTTACGAGCTTATAAAAACATCCTTAAGTATCAGAAATCCATTGTTTGTATCTTATGATGTTCCACATTCTTTCAGAGTGAAATCTGGAGAGGATTCAGACAATCCCACTCAACTAATAACTCCAAAGTCAAATGCTTGATTCAGCAATAAAGTATGACTTTGTAAAAGAAATAAAGTTTGGAACATTTGCTCCTTTAGGTGCAAACAGACTTTATCACAAAGGATATTGACCTTGCAGCGTGATCTGATTTAACAGTAATGCTGGTGATTGCCCCAGTGCTGCCGGAATACAAAACCATTCCATGGCACTAGAAATGGGTCTTTTAACAAAGATTAATGTTGACCATTGTGATAACTTCCCTCTAGTTTTATTTACTTTTCTAACTGTGCTGGGATGTGGGATTGTGAAGCCATGCAGTTTCTATCCTCTCCAGTATTTTCTTATTAGACAGTCTCCTCCACTTTTATTTTTGGTCACCTCCCTTCATTTGCAGATATATTTCCATTTACACCTAAAATATGTTAATTTGTCTTGAAGATATTTATGGAGCAGCAGTCACCACGCAATCTAGGTGCTATAAATTTATTTTTATACTTACCACATTATTTCCCTCTCACACGCATATATGACCCAGTTATAGTGCAGAATTAATATGTACTTCATAACTGAAAATAGTCCTGGTTTTAGAAAAAAACTTAGACAGACTTGTGTTGAGAACTAAGGTTATGAACTTTTTTTCTCATAACAGGTAATTATAAGCACATTTATCACTCACCTCTCACCACAGAAGCATTAAAACAACACAAGCTACTTCAGCAGGTCAACAATGAGAATATAGCCAGTTGACCCCTTGTCCTGGTTTCAGCTGGGATAGAGTTAATTTTCTTCCTAGTAGCTCGTATAGTTCTGTGGTTTGGATTTAGGATGAGAATAACGTTGATAACACCCTGATGTTTTAGTTGTTGCTGAGCAGTGCTTACACTAAGTCAAGGACTTTTCAGCTTCTCATACTGCCCTGCCAGCAAGGAGGCTGGAGGTGCACAAGAAGCTGGAGGGGGCACAGCCAGGACAGCCGACCGAAACTGGCCAAAGGGCTATTCCATACCAGATGACGTCATGCTGAACAAAAACTGGGGATGTTGGCCAGGGGGGCGCGGCTGCTGCTCAGGAACTAGCTGGGCATCGGTCAGCAGGTGGTGAGCAATTGCATTGTGCATCACTTGTTTTGCATATTCTTTTATGATTACTATTATTTTACCTTCCTTTTCTGTCCTATTAAATTGTCTTTGTCTCAATCCATGAGTTTTAGTTTTTTTCCGATTCTCTCCTCCATCCCATTGTGGGGGGAGTGAGTGAATGGCTGTGTGGTGTTTAGTTGCCTGCCGGGTTAAGCCACGACAGTCCTTTTTGGTGCCCAACGTGGGGCTCGAAGGGTTGAGATAACAACAGATCTGACCAGAGCATGTTAAAATAAATTTGTTATAAGCATTCATTATTAGGTCACTAGTTACTGGTCACAAGGTTGATTTATTTGCTCTCAGAGTTGTTGTGCTTGTTCTCAGAGTTGTGTTATGTAACACCTCCCTTGCTGTGTATGTTCCCTGTTGTGCTGTTTATCACCTTTGGAGGCTGGATCAAGGTTATCATTTTGCTATACTGTGTAACTCTGTCTTATGATATAATAAAATTACTGGTCGAGAGACTAATCTAGTATTTGTACTCAGCAGTGCCATCATCTCCATACTTTGGGAACCATCTCTCGGAAACTATTAATAATTACACTCTTTATGTTTTCTCCTCAGAGAGCCAATTTATGGGGGAGACAAGGGGGGACACTTTCCCCCACTCCTTCACCTTCCCTTTCTCCTCCCAGCTAGTTACAACAGTCCTTGAGAATTTTGAATAGCCTTGGGATGTTCAAACCAGCGTGTTCCTACTGCTATGTCTCCTGAATATGTTTCAGGTCTTGTTTAAGGTTAAACAACTATTTAAGAATACCACCCAGAGATCAACCCCGAAGCTGGTTAGTTATGAGTGGCAGGGTGTGTGGGATAGTATGGGCAAGTACCTAGGACAGTGGGCACCTCCGATGTTTTGGAACTTCACCCCTGAACAAGTGAAGAATCCTGAAAAACTAATAAAATATTTGGAAAAAGTATGCTGTCACCCTGGCAATTCCAGAGACACACAAATAACTGCAACGTGCTGGGGCCTGGCACATGCCTACCGAGCCCTGTTCAACATTCTTCAGTACCCTCAAGGGGGAGAGAAGGTCTCTGGATCTGACGACAAAACAACAGGCACTGCGGCTACTCCAACCCCAGCAACAGGCACTGCAGCTAGTCCAACACTCATGACAGGCACTGCAGCTGAACCAGAGAACCAACCTGTGCCGATATCAGTCATCCCTATACACAAGAAGAAATATTGGATGCCAAAGTCAGCTTGTTCAGTAAGGGAAGAAACTCCCACTAAGAAGGGGAAGGAGGAAGGAGTGGACGAGGCAGGCTACTCCAAAGCAGGACCATAACGAGAAGAGGAGGAAGAAGAGGCAGAACTCATAAACGAGGTGGTAACCACCTGATCCCTATCCCTGAGTAAGCTGCGAGATATGCAAAAAGATTTCAGCCATTGTCCAGGCAAGCACATTGTCACCTGGCTGCTCTGATGCTGGGATAGCGGGGCCAGTAGCCTGGAATTAGAGGGTAGGGACGTCAAGCAGCTGGAATCCCTTTCTAGAGAAGGGGGCATTGAGAAAGCAATTGGAGAAGGGGCACAAGCCCTCAACCTCTGGAGGCGACTTCTATCAGGCGTGAAGGAAAGGTATTCCTTCAAGGAAGATGTTACATGTCACCCAGGCAAGTGGACCACCATGGAGAGAGGTATCCAGTACCTGAGGGAATTAGCCACGCTGGAGGTGATTTATGGTGACCTGAACGACGAGCAGTTATCCAAAGATCCAGATGAAGTCAAGTGCACACAACCCATGTGGTAGATGTTGGTATGGAGCGCACCAGTGTCATATGCCAACTCATTGGCAGTAATGACCTGGAAAGATGGAGAGGGACAAACGGTGGATGAATTGGCTGGCCAACTCTGGCAATACGAAGAAAGTCTCTCTTCCTCCCTATGGGCCTGCGTCTCAGCTGTGGAGAAACTGTCCCAGGAGGTCCAGCAATTCAGAGAGGATAGGACCTACTCCCCACCTGTACGGACCAGTATCTTAGGTATTAGGAGTAAGCGTTCCTCTGCTCAAGAGAGAGGATATAGAAGGTCCACACCACGGGGCACCCTGTGGTTTTACCTGTGTGACCATGGAGAGGACGTGAGGAAGTGGGATGGAAAACCTACCTCGACCCTAGAAGCACGGGTACATGAGTTACAAGGAAAAACAATCACAAAAGGGGGTTCTTCCACGAAAATTGCTGCTCCAGTTTCCAGTAGGCAGTTCCCCAGACAGAGTAGAAGGGCTGATCCTACTTCTGATCTTAATAAAGGGACTTCTGATTCATATTTACAAGAAGTAACAAATAGTATGACCAGGACTAGAGGGGCCCTGCCTCCAGCCAGGTGGAGGAAAGGGATAACCGAGTTTACTGGACTGTGTGGATTCAATGGCCTGGCACATCAGACCCACAGGAGTATAAGGCTTTAGTGGACACCGGTGCACAGCATACCATAATGCCATCAAGCTATACAGGGGCAGAACCCATCTGTATTTCTGGAGTGACAGGGGGACCCCAACAGCTAACTGTATTGGAGGCCGGAGTGAGCCTAACTGGGAATGAGTCGCAAAAGCCCCATTGTGACTGGCCCAGAGGCTCCGTGCATCCTTGGCATAGACTACCTCAGGAGAGGGTATTTCAAGGACCCAAAAGGGTACCAGTGGGCTTTTGGTATAGCTGCCTTGGAGATGGAGGAAATTAAACAGCTGTCCACCTTGCCCAGTCTCTCAGAGGACCCTTCTGTTGTGGGGTTGCTGAGGGTCAAAGAACAACTGGTGCCCATCGCTACTACAACAGTGCACCGGCGGCAATATTGCACCAACCGAGACTCTCTGATTCCCATCCACAAGCTGATTTGTCGATTGGAAAGCCAAGGAGTGATCAGCAAGACTCAGTCACCCTTTAACAGTCCCATAGGGCCAGTGCAAAAGTCTAATGAAGAGTGAAGACTAACAGTAGACTATTGCAGCCTGAATGAAGTCACGCCGCCGCCGAGTGCTTCCATGCCAGACACACTAGAACTTCAATACAAACTGGAGTCAAAGGCAGCCAAGTGGTACGCCACAACTGATATTGCTAATGCGTTCTTCTCAGTCCCTTTGGCAGCAGAGTGCAGGCCACAGTTTGCTTTCACTTGGAGGAGCGTCCAGTACATCTGGAATCAACTGCCCCAGGGGTGGAAACACAGCCCCACCATTTGCCATGGACTGATCCCGACTGCACTGGAACAGGGTGAGGCTCTGGAACACCTGCAATATATTGATGACATCATCATATGGGGCAACATGACAACACAGCAGAAGAGGTTTTTGAGAAAGGGAAGAAAATAGCCCAAATCCTCCTGAAAGCCAGTTTTGCCATAAAACAAAGTAAGGTCAAGGGACCTGCACAGGAGATCCAGTTTTTAGGAATAAAATGGCAAGATGGATGTCATCAGATCCCAATAAATGTGATCAACAAAATAACAGCCGTGTCTCCACCAACTAGCAAAAAGGAAACACAAGCTTTCTTAGGCATTGTGGCTTCTTGGAGAATGCATATTCAAAATTACAGTCTAATTGTAAGCCCTATCAAGTGACGCAGAAGAATTATTTCAAATGGGGCTCTGAGCAATGACAAGCCTTTGAACAAATTAAACGGGACATAGTTCATGCAGTAGCCCTTGGGCCAGTCCGGGTAGGGCAAGATGTAAAAAATGTGCTCTACACCGTAGCCAGGGAGAATGGCCCTACCTGGGGCCTCTGGCAGAAAGCACTGGGGGAGACTTGAGGTCAACCCTTAGGGTTTTGGAGTCGGGGATACAGAGGATCCGAGGCCCACTATACTCCAACTGAAAAAGAGATATTGGCAGCATATGAAGAGGTTTGAGCTGCTTCGGAAGTGGTTGGTACTGAAGCACAGCTCCTCCTGGCACCCCGGCTGCTGGTGCTGGGCCAGATGTTCAAAGGGAGGGTCCCCTCTACACATCATGCAACTGATGCTACGTGGAGTAAGTGGGTCGCACTGATCACACAACGGGCTCAGATAGGAAACCCCAATCGCCCAGGAATCTTGGAAGTGATTGTGGACTGGCCAGAAGGCAAAGATTTTGGAATATCACCAGAGGAGGAGGTGATGTGTGCTGAAGGGGCCCCACTGTATAATAAACTACCAGAAAATGACAAGAAATATGCCCTGTTCACTGATGGGTCTTGTCATATTGTGGGAAAGCATCAGATGTGGAAGGCTGCTGTATGGAGTCCTATACGACAAGTCGTAGAAACTGCGGAAGTAGAAGGGGAATCGAGTCAGTTTGCAGAGGTGAAAGCCATCCAGATAGCTTTAGACATTGCTGAATGAGAAAAGCAGCCAGTGCTTGTCCTGATTCCAGCTGAGATAGAGTTAATTTTCTGGTATGGGGCTATGTTTTGGATTTGTGCTGAAAACAGTGTTGTTAATACAGAGATATTTTAGTCATTGCTGCACTAGTCAAGGACTTTTCAGCTTCCCATGCTCTGCCAGATGGAGAAGAAGTTGGGAGGGGACACAGCCAAGGATAGTTGATCCAAACTGACCAAAGGGCTATCCCATACCATGTGATGTCATGCTCAGCATATAAAGCTGGGGAAGAAGAAGGAAGGGGGAGACGTTCGGAGTGATGGCATTTGTCTTCCCAAGTAAACATTATGTGTGATGGAGTCCTGCTTTCCTGGAGATGGCTGAACACCTACCTGCCCATGGGAAGTAGTGAATTAATTTACTATGAATGGAGTTTACTCCAGTTGGTGGCCAGTCACAAGCGGTGTTCCCCAGGGCTCTGTGTTGGGGCCAGTTCTGTTTAATATCTTTATCAATGATCTGGACGAAGGGATCGAGTGCACCCTCAGTAAGTTTGCAGATGACACCAAGTTGCGCGGGAGTGTTGATCTGCTTGAGGGGAGGAAGGCTCTGCAGAGGGATCTGGACAGGCTGGATCGATGGGCCGAGGCCAATTGTATGAGGTTCAACAAGGCCAAGTGCAAGGTCCTGCACTTGGGCCACAGCAACCCCATGCAACGCTACAGGCTTGGGGAAGAGGGGCTGGAAAGCTGCCTGGCAGAGAAGGACCTGGGGGTGCTGGTTGACAGCTGCCTGACTATGAGCCAGCAGTGTGCCCAGGTGGCCAAGAAAGCCAATGGCATCCTGGCTTGTATCAAAAATAGCGTGGCCAGCAGGAGTAGGGAAGTGATCATGTCCCTGTACTCAGCACTGGTGAGGCCGCACCTCGAATACTGTGTTCAGTTTTGGGCCTCTCACTACAAGAGAGACATTGAGGTGCTGGAGCGTGTCCAGAGAAGGGCAATGAAGCTGGTGAAGGGTCTGGACCAGAAGTCTTATAAGGAGCAGCTGAGGGAACTGGGGTTGTTTAGCCTGGAGAGGTGGAGGCTGAGGGGAGACCTTATTGCTCTCTACAACTACCTGAAAGGAGGTTGTAGAGAGGTGGGGGTCGGTCTCTTCTCCCAGGTAACAAGTGATAGGACGAGAGGAAATGGCCTCAAGTTGTGCCAGGGGAGGTTTAGACTGGATATTAGGAAATTTTACTTCACTGAAAGGGTTATCAAGCATTGGAAGAGGCTGCCCAGGGAAGTGGTTGAGTCGCCATCCCTGGAGGTATTTAAAAGACGTTTGGATGAGGTGCTTAGGGACATGGTGTAGTGGTGGTCTTGCTAGTATTAGATTTATGGTTGGACTTGATGATCTTAAAGGTCTTTTCCAACCTAAACGATTCTGTGACTCTGTGAATTCCTTGCTTTGCTTGCGTGCGCGGCTTTTGCTTTACTTATTAAACTGTTTTTATCTCAACCCACGAGTTTTCTCACTTTTACTCTTCTGATTCTCTCCCCCATCCCACTGGGGCGGAGTGAGCGAGCGGCTGTGTGGTGCTTAGTTGCCAGCTGGGGTTAAACCATGACAGTCCTCTATCTCTATACTGATTCATGGATGGTGGCAAATGCCCTGTGGGAGTAGTTACAGCAATGGAAGCAGAGTAACTGACAGCGCAGAGGCAAACCCATGTGGGCTGCTGCACTGTGACAAGATATTGCTGCCTGGGTAGAGAACCTGGTTGTAAAAAGTACATCACGTAGATGCTCACTTACCCAAGAGTCCGGCCACTGAGGAACATCAAAACAACCAACAGGTGGATCAGGCTGCTAAGACTGAAGTGGCTCAGGTGATCTAGACTGGCAACATAAGGGTGAATTATTTATAGCTTGGTGGGCCCATGACACCTCAGGCCATCAAGGAAGAGATGCAACATATAGATAGGCTCGTGATCAAGGGGTGGACTTGACCATGGACACTATTGCACAATTTGTCCATGAATGTGAAACATGCACTGCAATTAAACCAGACAAGCAGTTAAAGCCTCTCTGGTATGGAGGACGATAGCTGAAATGTAAGTATGGGGAGGCCTGGCAGATCGATTATATCACACTCCCACAAACCCGCCAAGGCAAGCGGTATGTGCTTACAATGGTGGAAGCAACCACTGGATAGCTAGAAACATATCCCATGCCCCATGCCACCACCCGGAACACCATCCTGGGCCTTGAAAAACAAGTCTTATGGTGATATGTCACCCCAGAAAGAACTGAGTCAGACAACGGGACTCATTTCCAAAACAATCTCATAGACACCTGGGCCAAAGAGCACAGCATTGAATGGGTATATCACATGCCCTATCATGCACCAGTCTCTGGGAAAATCGAACGATACAATGGGCTGTTAAAGACTACGCTGAGAGCAATGGGTGCTGGGACATTCAAACATTGGGATACACATTTAGCAAAAGCCACCTGGTTAGTTAACAGTAGAGAATCTGCCAGTTGGGCTGGCCCTGCCCAATCAAAGCTTTTACGCACTGTAGAGGGGGATAAAGTCCCTGTAGTGCACATAAAAAGTATGCTGGGGAAGACAGTCTGGGTTATTCCTGCCTCGGGCAAAGGCAAACCCATCCATGGGACTGCTTTTGCTCAAGGACCTGGGTGCACTCGGTGGGTAATGCGGAAGGATGGGGAAGTCCGCTGTGTACCTCAAGGGGATTTGATTTTGGGTGAGAATAGCCAATGAACTAAATGGTATGATGTTAATTGCTGTATAATACTGTACGTCATCACTACTATGGTTGCTATATGCCATATCAACAGTATCGCAGTAAGAATCACCCAGATTAATGAAGAACGAATTTTGATGAAACCAAGCAAAGTGCAGCGATGGTAGAACCAAACAAGTGCAGCAGTGATGGAACCAGAACTGGCATCAGCATGCAACAATCCAACACCACACACCATCTCTCCTGCCCTAAAGGACTGTTGTGACAGATGGAGCCCAAAGTCATGGACTAAATGAGTTCAACAGACATTTTAGAGGGATGGCCCATAGACTTAGGGAATGATATCTGTGTGAATATATCAAAAGACAGAAAAGGTGGTGGTGATTAATTGGGATGTATTGGAAAGTGTGGGACCTGGGCATGACATAAATGGTATAGAATAAGGGGTGGATATTGTCCTTGTTTCAGCTGGGATAGAGTTAATTTTCTTCCTAGTAGCTCGTATAGTTCTGTGGTTTGGATTTAGGATGAGAATAATGTTGATAGCATCCTGATATTTTAGTTGTTGCTGAGCAGCGTTTACACTAAGTCAAGGACATTTCAGCTTCTCATACTGCCCTGCCAGCGAGTAGGCTGGAGGTGCACAAGAAGCTGGGAGGGGACACAGCCGGGACAGCTGACCCCAACTGACCAAAGGGCTATTCCATACCATATGACATCATGCTCAGCATATAAAGCTGAAGGAAGGGGGGGAATGTTCAGAGTGATGGTGTTTGTCTTCCCAAGTAACCATTACATGTGATGGAGCCCTGTTTTCCTGGAGATGGCTGAACACCTGCCTGCCGATGGGAGGTAGTGAATGAATTCCTTGTTTTGCTTTGCTTGTGTGCGTGGCTTTTGCTTTACCTATTAAACTGTCTTTATCTCAACCCACGAGTTTTACCTTTTTTCCAATTCTCTCTCCCCATCCCACCGGGAGGGAGTGAGCAAATGTCTATGTGGTGTTTAGCTGCCTGCTGGGTTAAACCACAACACCCCTCTACTCAGCGCTTATCAGGCTGCACCTGGAGTACTATGTCCAGTTCTGGTCCCCAGTGCAAAAAAGACTGGATAAGGTCCAAAGGAGGGCCACAAAGATTACCAAAAGGCTGAAGAACCTGCCCTTTGAGGAAAGACTGAGGAGTTGGGTCTTTTCACCCTGGAGAAGAGAAAGCTTAGGGGGGAACACATCACAGTTTTCCAGTACTTAAAGGGCAGCTACAATAAAAAGGGAGGGTCTCTCATCACAAGGAGCCACATAGAGAGAACAAGGGACAATGTGTACAAGTTGCATCGGGAAAGATTTCATCTTGATATAAGAAAGAAATTTTTTACAGTGAGAACCATCAGTCACTGGAACAACTTCCCCAGGGACATGGTAGAGTCCCCATCACTGGGGGTTTTCAAGATGCAACTGGACAAGGCATTAGATAATCTCACCTAGGCTCCCTTTTCCACAAAAGGTCGGACCAGGTGGTCTTTCAGGGTCCCTTCCAACCTGGGCTGTTCTATGATTCTATGATCAGAGCTTCAGCACGTTTGGGGTATGAGTTCAGTAGACTCTAAAACCTGTTGGCACAAAAGAAAAGCTTAGGAGAAGCTTGCCATTTTCTCATGTCTGCCCTAGTGTCTCTACAAATTCCTACAAGCATTTTAAAGTTGTGTTCACTGCTAGTCACAGAAGAACCCATATAGCATCCATAAAGCCATAATGATCATAAGCCTCAGTCACATGAGCTTAACTAAAACTCACTTCTTCAACTTGGCTATCCGAAATCATCTATCCGTCTACAGGAGTAGTACAGAGCAAAATGGAGAACTTCAAGTTGAACACATAATTATGATATTTAATTCCTGAAATAATCACTTCAGTTAACTGGAGAGTTAGTATGGTTGATTGCCTATTAAAAGCTACATATAAAACTGTGAGGTATGTCTTGGTAAATAAAAACAGTGTATAATGATACATCATAACAAAACCAGACCATTCAGAATGATATTCCAATAAATTTGAGGTTAAAGATAAAAGAGCCAAAAAAAGCAACAATCACATCCTCCCAGTGTAATTGCAAAGTTATGAAAGTTTGCCAAGAATACTAATCAAATAGCATGGAAAAGTTCGCATCAGATATTAGAAAAGGGATCTAAGTCAGAGAAAATGGGTAAGGAGCTGAATTTTGTAGGGCTAAAAAGGAAAATATCTATGGAAGTAAGGGAAGGAGGAGACAACTGTCTTACATGAAGGTGTGAAGATGACATTTATGAGGAACTGAGGAAACACTTAGGTGACAGGTTCTGGTAAGGAAATATAGCCAAGAAAGGAAGCAAGGTAAGTAAATAATTTGAAGACCAATTTTAGTTTTCATTCTGTGCTACTCAAGCACGCTTACAAAGAGTAAGAGGAGAAACAGAATTTCATCCTAGCGCAGGAAAATATATATTTCCTTCTTGTCCCAGTTATTATATATTTCCTTCTTTCATTTTATAGTTCTAACTAAACATAAAAAAAAAGCAAATTAATTTAATGATCATGTATATGAATTAATATAACATATATTACTGAAAATGGATTGTGATGTATCAATAAAAATGTGATTTAATACACATAATTTACCTGATATCCTTTAAGAATTTGCTCAGAATAGGAGACAATAAACATTGGCATTTGTAGCTATGCTTTCTTTAAAGGAGTACCACACATGTATTTGCTCAAAAACCAGAAGTCTTTGAAAATCAGAACTGTAACTAACTAGGATATTTCCACATTCAAATTTTAAGGTATCTGTAAAGCTTCTTATTCAAACATATTTTTTTGCATCAACACAATCCTATGTAACTAGAAAGCATGTGAAAATGAACACTAACTTCCAGCTGTTTCTGACCTCTCATTCAAAAAGGTACCTACTTCACAGTCATAATACCAGCTGCAAAGCAGTAGTCATTTCTAGCAAGTGTCTTACAAACTATCCGAAGAGAAACAGAAAAGAAGAGTCAAAGCCCGTTTATGTGCAAAGACAGCTTTTTCTTCCTGCATCTTCGTTCTTGAAAGCTTCTGGAGAAATTCACAAGACCCCTTCTATAAATTAGGCTTTCCATCACATTGCACCATCGCTGACAGTTAGATGTAGTAATTACCTGTAGAGCATCTAAAGCCTGTAGAATGAAATCTTGACTGCTAAAATTGTTATTTTTTTATTTACTTCATCAAATAACTGTAAATCGGTTAGTGTACACCACAAAAACATTGAAACTACTTTAATAACTGAGTATCTGTCAAATGTAGTTACTGTGTCCGTTCTGCTGTTAATCATGGAAAGATTTAGGGCGCTAGATTATGATTCATATTTCTTTCTCGTAGTGACAAATTGAATTATCTCATGAAAGAGAGTCCACTTGTTTTTTTTTATTTGAATGCAATTCAGGATTTAGGCTGAAATTTGCAAGTTTATACCTTCTCACAATACTTACATGAAAACATGCGTCCTGAAGAGGAAAAATATTACGCAAATATATGAAAATATTATCCCTATTTTTAACTGGACTAGAGGACAAAGAGGTTTTTCTAGGAACTGAGTGATTTAGAGGCTGATTTAAAACTTATAGATGACAGTAACACACACAGACCTTAAACTGAGACAGTTCTGCTGTGCTTGGCACTGTAGAAATGCACAGAAAAGACCAGCTAGATCAGGGGGAAATTATCTTCAATCTTAATTTTGTACATATAAAAAAATAAAGGCAACATCAGGGGACAGCAAAGGCCTCTAGGCAGGTAGAGAACAAGACTAGCCAGGGTATTTTCCCTACAGTAAAGCAAGATTCAGAGGGTCTGAGAAATGAAGAAAAAAAGCGTGGTTTTTTGTTCCTTCTCCTAATTACCCCTTGACTCCTCCAGCTGCTTACAAGTGCTAGACCCCTGCTTGCTAGATAGCAGTTGTAAGCCTGAAGAGTGAAGCTATTTGGCCCAGTCCTAATGTATTTTTACAGCCTGAAGGATTTAACTCCCAGATTACCTCAGCTGAGTTCCTAACAAGTTATCTTACTATGAGATCAGTCTTAGGTCGGTATTGAGTCAGGCTGCATTTTCAACTATTAGGACCATGTAATCAAAAAGGCAGAGAATTCATTATTAGCAGGAAAATGAATGGTACTGATCCCCACATGAACGGTACTGATCCTGCAGTGTCTGCAGCTAGAGCACGTCTTGATAACTATGACAAAGCTTGAGCTTTCCAGTTACAATGTCCCCAGTGGAAGTCATATTCCCCCTTAGTAGAAGTTATATTTCTGAAGGTTTTTCTTTTGATCTGGTTTGGGTTCTTATGACCAAGCAATTCATTCTACTTAAAAAATGTAAGCCTGTCCACACTGATGATAAGTTTGGCAAGATGGCAAGTTTGATGATAAGTCCAACGTCCTCATCAGATCTGCCATTTTGTGTACAGCAAATCCAACACATCACAGAGAGCATGCAACCCATCTCCATTTGCACAGCAAAGCCAGCATAACCTGGCCCAGTAAAACTGACTACACATGAGGGTTAATACTGGCAGAAACCCATCACCACATATACAGACCATTAAATTCTTCAGGATGGATTGATGAAACTAGCTGAATGGGTTTTCTTATTTCAGCACACACGGCTACTAATGGGCTTTTAATGCACTTCTGTTCAAATCCTGTTAAGGTTTTTGCCAGCAAACTAGGTAAAAAAAAAAAAAGAGTTTGGTAACTCTCACTATTCTCCATGATAAGATTATCAAAAAATAGTATTTTGCAAAGAAAAATTGATTCAAAGGTGAAGTGATTGATCCACTGTCATACAGCATTGGAGGCTCTGCAGCACAGAAGTAATGTCTATTTTAGAAAATAATTGGCATTCATAATACATCAGAGGATATTATTTAAACAAAGAATCTCATCACCATAAAGAACAGTTTCTGGAGTTATCTTGACTTAAGCAGTTTGGTGCTAAAACCAAACTTTTCCAAACTGGCTTGAATTCCATACCAGATAAGAGCAGAGCTCCACAACTCATACCTCTTCATAATCTGAACTATCTTATATTTGTGAAATATGGACTGAAGGCAAATGCAAGGCTTATGCATGATCTTTGCAGCTTTAGTAGCTGCCCTGAATCCTTAAACTTCCACTAAATATCTTTAACAGAAAAGAGAGAAAGCTAGAAACAAGAGAAGCTACACACTCTCTCTCTCTTTCTAGTGATGGAAGAGAATGTAACACCAAGATGTGCTTTAAAAAAAAAAAGGGGGGGGCGGGAACAGATATTGGCTCATATGGAATCTACAGAGAATGGAATAGAATCAATTTCATCTACTGAAAATAAACACTCTTTGGCTGATTAGAGACCAAAGCAGTTATCTGCAAATGACTGCCTTAATTTATGCTGAATTTTGCCTCATCACTATTCTGCACTGTATCTGTAGCCTGAGAGGAAAAAGAAAACAAAAGTGGGGGATAGAAGATAAAAAGAGATCAGAAAGAAGAAAAACAGCATCACTTCTTTGCAATATAGAGATGCATTTCCCCAGCCTTTTCTTCAAAACCATAGAGTTTATTTTGCAGGAGATTTAGCTGAAATAAAGCTGCTGAAATATAACAGTCCAAAGAGGATATATTTAGTTATAAGCTTGAAAATTCTCTATGATAATCAAATGATTTTATACCTCGCATATATTTTCATTCAGGCAGGAAGCAAAAAAACAAATTCCTGTTCAAATTACATTCCCTCAAAACCCAGAAACAAGTCCTACTCTGTTTGTACACAACTACTATGGTACCATCAACACTGGCAACGTTTTATTGTTAATACTAGTAATGTCTTTACATTTTGGATCTACGTTCTTGTAAAATCAGGTTCAAAGTAACTTAACATTCAGATTAGAAATTCAGATTTAATTCTTTCTGTCTCTTTTCTTCACTGACATTTACCCAAATAGTACCTGACCTTTTTTCTCCTACAGCTGCATTTACCTGATGATCCAAATGGTGTAACTGGGAGGAGCTGTGAACATATCTACAAGACTAAGTTCAGGGATGCTTGCGTTGGTATCATAGAATCTATTGATATATTTTACCAAAAATGAACACTGGGAATAATGCACAATGACATTTTATTTTAAATGTTCAAAATTTTATAACATTTAACGTATTATATAATACTTTAATGTCATTCCTGTAGTCAGATTAATATGCTAAACTAAGTAGGATTATGCTAGCAAAAGGTCTTTATAAACAAGCAAAGAAAAGAAATCAATATGTGCCATTAAACTACTATATGTCTTTGAAGAAATGTAAAAAATGATAGGTTGAGAAAGACAAATTAATGAGACAATTTCAGTCTGTTTTTCTGAAAATGTAAACTGACTTATCTACATTTTAAAGGAAAACTAGTACTAATTTCAGGAAGATCCCCAAATAATGCAATTTAAATATAAATCAAAAAAATTGTATCAATATCACCTGAAATTGGAAAGACAAAAAATAAACTGACAAAGAATATATTCAAATATTGCATATATATTCAAAGTTGTTCTGTTTGTTCATAGAATAAATTGTCATGGAACTCTAAAAAGAAGAATGGGTATAAGAAATTAATTTCAGCAATCACTGCCATTTTGTTCTGCAGATGGCAAAATGAGAGGGAACTGAGAAGGCTTCCTGTAAACTCTACAAAAAAACATCTTTCCCCAGTTGCTCTTCCAAAAGAATAATTCTAATCTTTACAAAAAGATGATTTGTTCCTGATGTAATTCTGGTAAACCTCACAGTCAAGACACAGAAAGCTGCTTACACAGCCTTGGGACAAATGGGTGTTTAGGCCAGGCAGTGTACTCTTAGCAAGAAACAAATGAAGGTTACAGAAGAGAGTTCCTAAACAGCTTTCTCAACATTTCTTATCACTGAGGTGAAAATATGGCAGCAATTGGTTCCTCAGTTTTCCCAGAAGAACGGCAGTCAGAACAACGCAGCAATCCCGGGGAACCCGCTGGTTTGAAATCTTATCACTCTCTGCTCTAAAGAGGTTATTTTTTAAATCAAATGAAACAGGATCTCAGCACTAAGCTTTCTTCTTGATGACTAGGACAGTGCAAGATCTAGCAGCATTTAACATAAAATGGAGTATTATTTCCTGTATTCATGTCTTTTCTACTTCATACTAGTTTATAAGTTTATCCAGGTGGTTTCAAGTTGGAAATGAAACAATACTTTCTGGCCCATGATACTGCAGAATACCTAACAGTCCCATTGTTCTACACACTCTTAACAGGAAATCAACCTATATCCTATCAAAGATAACTCCAGCTTCAATAAAGATTTGCACAGCTTAGACTCAACAACTTGAGTCTTTGGGTTTCTCAGAAAACTAATGTATGGTTCTTCCGATCACCTTATTACCGAACTTACCTCTATGACATACTAACAAACCAGCTCTAAAAATATGCATTTCAAATTAACCAATGTTCTCCTCTTCCATTTTAGTGCCAGACAAGCAAATGAAAGCATAGGTTTCAGTTCACAATAAGAGGACAAGGGCTAGTTGATTACAATGCATCTTTTCTGTAAAAAGGTCACTACTACCCCATTTTCCCCCACTAAGCTCCTGTGTTTAGTTTCTAGTGATCACATTGCCGAAAAACATTTGAGGTCTTGACAATATGCTTTTCTTCTGACATCCTGCAGAATTCCTCCAGAAGCCTTTTTTACTACATAATTTAAAATAACTCACACTCTAAAGCTTATAGTTTCCTTCCAGGCTTTTCAATAAACAGCTCAATAAACTTGCATTTCTCTTTTTTATTCATACATGGAGACAACTGATGTTGTCCAGCTTTGTATTATATTTTCTGGCAGTACACTGCATGACAATGTTAACAACAATTTTGCATCTGCTACCTCAGCACCTCTTAAGAATGATAAAACATCATATAAGCTTTTCCTTATAGTAAATCCGACATGAATCAGATTCCTTTCACAATGCCTCCATTTAGCTCTGCAATGTTTAAATGCAAATATTTTCTTTTAAAAACAAATGACTCAAGCACAAGGTTTCCTTTCACATCATGTTACTCTGACAGTTTAGTACATTAAAAAGGTAAGCTTTTATCTAAATTTAGCAGACTAAATCAACATATTTTATTAGCTGATCATTTCTACAATAACATGTTTGCCAAAAAGCTACCCACAAATCGTTATCAATGGAAAACCTGCTTTTCTGAGCAGCTGTTGGTGATCCAAGTATCAAATTAGCAACATTTTCATAGATTTGGCTTACTGTTACTGTTGCCAACAGTTTTATAACTACATTTTAAAGGGCAATTACTGCACAGCTGTTGATTGATACTAAACTAACATAATCTTTGTGCAGTTTAAATACTTCAACAGTTGCACCTGTTTCCAATTGAATTATTAATGGAAATTGTCTATTACAGCTATCTTTTCATTTACTTCAGGACAACTTAAGATGACAACTGCATACAATGCCTGTCTCTTTTTAACATTTACTTTTTAACTTTTATGATTCATCTTTTAAATTGTATTCTTCTAAATTGTTTTATTTCAGATACGGAGAATTCAGAGACTTAAAGAAAAAGAACTTCGTGCTTGCCTCTGCTACTTGCCTTCCTCCTCCAACATGTATTTTCTCCATACCTGACAGTTCCTCCACATTCAGAAACAGGTTATTAGTAGCAGATGCCACTACGGATAACGGATCCTGTAAAGTCCAGCAGAGTTCTGTTCCAACGCATACCGCTGAGCTACCCACCAGGACAGACCGGACAGAACATAGCTGGTTTTAATTAAACTACTAACACTGAATTTCATGTTAGAGAATTTGTTCAGATTAGAACAGACTCAGAGAATAACAGGGAGCAACCAAATGCTCCCTATCTACCACTTCTTGTATAACTGTCCAGTAAACGGTATTTTGTGTTTTCCTTCCAAGTCTGTATTTCCCATTGTCAGAAAGGATATAGGACTGGACAGGCAGTGGTCTAAGCTGGTAAGACTACTGTAGTGGATTGGCATAGCCATGACTTACTGACTTGTCTTTTCATTTTCAGATTCCAATTATCATTATCTTACAGATACAGAAAGGATTACATAAATGGTGAAATTTTCATTAAATTGTAATAAAAAATGCCATATCAATCCCCAGCAATATAAAAAAAATAGTAGAAAAAAGGTTTGAATGGATTGAGAAGTTGCTGCCACAGAAAATGAAGTGCCTCAAGTAACAGTAGCCACTGAAGTAGAAACCCTTTAAGAGTTCCTTTTAGTTTAGAATTTACAGAAATATATAAAATAGATGTGACATTTGTGATGCATTTCATTGAGATTACTACTTTGGTGTCAAATGATTTTGCTTTTATTTTATAGTCTTAAAAATTATAGATGTTTCAACACTATCAAAGCAGTAATCTCTCTGCTTCTTATTAACTTAATGAATTTAATGAAATTAAGGTGCTTCGTAACTTTGATTAAATAATGGTAGTACAACTAATTAAATATATTGTGATCTACTAACAAGCGACTCAAATCCTTACTTAAATTTTTGGTAATGTTCCAACGTGTTACCTAATCAAGCCTGTAGGTACTACTAATTTGTTCAAACAAATAGCATTGCACATTCCCCTCATTTAACTAAATATGTTAATTAAGCTGTTCTTGTTATCTTAATCTTCAACAATGAAAATGGACATGTCAATCTCTCTGTTAGTTGAGTAAAATCCCTGTAATCTTGTGACTTTGCCTCTTAATGGCTAAGTATATTTAAAACCTCCAGAGCAGCCAAGTTAATTCCACTGTATAATAGTCACTGTTGTAAAATTCGACTTTTACTGCATTCCAATTCTCAGAACCAATTAGCACACTTTATGACTCCATTTGGAACAGCTCCAAGTTTACAACCATATCACTATACTTCATTATTACTTTATTTAAACAGTCTGACTTAGACCCTTGCTACTGTAAGGTGGTCTGCTATCAAGTTCTGGAAGTATTGCATATATTAAACAGATGTCAACACTACAGATTTTTAATTAGCTGCTCTTATTTTGTAACATTTACTCAAGCTCCTGAGTGCTGGAACCATTTGGTGCCAGACAGATATGACATCCTTCAAATTGGACAAGAGGGGCAAAGAGGTCATGGGAATGAAAATAATAAAAGGTCACAGTCAAGTTTAAAAGTGGAATAGCTACAAGACACTTCAGGTAATAGCTTGACAGTGTAAATGTGGCACACAATAGAGAGGTTTATAGTCCATGGAAATCCTGTAGGTTTGTCCTTGGCTTTCAAGCACACAGAAACTCAGAGATTTTGATAAGTACCTTGATCTTGTAATTTGCAGTCTGCTACTATGGCAAAAATAAATAAATAATTAAAATCCTTTCATCAAGGTCCAAGGAAGTAGTCAGAAGAGCAGATTAAACATGCAGTGGAAGAGTACTGCACCTCACCTACACTTTTCCTCAATCCAGCAGTGTTTTCTGTGTTGTTTCCTCATATGAAGGCTAAAAGAGATGAGAAAAGTAGGTCATTCAGAGGCTCAGACTTGTTGCCATCTATTTAGAGGATAGTTTACCATAAATCTATTTGCATCTGTGATTTAGCTAAGAGCCAGAAGTCCAGTGGGATAGGTATCCAGCTCTGATAACTCCCTGAATTCACAGAAGGCTTTCCCAACCACTTCACAAATCTCTCCCTATATTTAGCTTTCTGAAAAGGTATAGCTCTGTGCCGCTGGAAAAACAACCTGGGGACTGTGCAAGACATTTCTGGTAAACAACTCACTTGCTATTGTTCTTTCTGTTTTGGCTTTGTCAGTCCAAAAAAGCTCTCCACTAATACTTTTGTTGCAACATTTCAGACCAGTTTATAATCATTTCTAGAAAATGAAGTCTTAAGTTTGCCCTTTGGAAAAGAAATTTAATAAACAATTTTGTTGAGCTACGTCAACATGAAAGATATGAAATATTGCATCAAGAAGTTGAAATGAAACTTTTCTATTTTCCCCATATTTTTTCTACCAACTGTACTTCTCAGTTTGCATTTTGAGGAGAAAATATACTGACATCCACAAAGGATCCGAAGATACAGCAATTGCACTTCTCTAACAGCAAAACTCATAGGTGCCTAAGGGAAATTAAGCTAGTTATAATTGTGTAGCGAGATAAAAGTCTGGATCATGAATGAGAAAGCTACTAGAAGCCTGACTCTTTGACCCATTGCTAAGGTAGCCAAGATGAAAACATTTTTAAACTGGGGATTATATTGTCAGAATTATGTATTTTATTTATAAACAAATTAATGGGGTGCTATTTTCTGCTGTCTGTCAGAAATGGCTGCAAGATGGGGCTTGGGTTTTTTTGCTTTCACACGGAAGAAGTCTGCTTCCACACACTATTGGAAAATACTAAACGTATCTATCAATGCCACAGGGTGCCTGCTTCCAAAAAATCACTACTTTATTTTCAAGATTCCTTCTTTTTTTAGAAATACATAAGTAATAATAAAAAGCTTTACTTAACCCTCTATCACTCTGATTTTCATCTTAGTTAGGGAGGAGCCAGTTCTGACTTTACTCATGCAAAATCCCGAGAGACAGCAAAAAACAATGGTCAGCAGGGCTGGGCCATCCCACATACAATAAGATCCCCCTTTTTCCTGCAGTCTCATACCGTGAAGCAGCCGAAATGGGAAGGACCCCACTATATAGAGTCTTTGGTCTTTTAAAGAGAGAAAGTGCTGTAGGCAGTGTGCAAGCTTAATGAAATTCCCAACTCCCTATAAGGGCCATATGCTCTTTAAGGCACCATTCAGTCCCAGGGTTAGAAGGATCTAGCACAGCAGCACCTGAATGAGAATCCATGAACTCTGACCACCGTACAAGAGCTGGAAAAAAGGTCAGCACTGAAGAGAGGACAGGCAATTGCATCACTGAAAAGAGGCTTTATCCTTGTGGCCTCTTAAAGGCAAGTGCCAGGATGAAAACAATGGCCTCCTCTAAGGTGACAAAGCATTAGTTTCCTTCCCTGCAGAGGAAGCAAATTGTAGCCGAGGAGGAGATAAATGAATTCTAAATAGGCAAAATTCACCAGCATAAAGGTCTGTGAAGTTCATAACTCCCATGTGGATTTTCAAACAATCTTTGCAGGTTTTTATCTTCATACTAAAATTCAAGAGCATGTAAATTTTGCTTCAAGTTACATTTTGAAAGAGCTGCACAGTCTTACTGCATATGTTTCAAAGAACTAGCACAATACAGCTAAGCTTTTAAACACATCATGATCCACAAAAGCTAAAACTTTACTCTTATTTTTAATCTATTTTCTGAAGTCAATAAATCTCACATGAATGCACTAGGTTTTTGCATGCTTCTTTCTCTGCCTCTCACTTCCTCCTAAAAAATAATTTTCTAACTTAGCAATACATTTTTATCAAACCTGAATATGACTAAGGTTTTCAAGAGAATCAAATATCTACTGCTGTTGTGAAAAATAGGTAGCCTGAAAGACTAGTGACAAGACCTAAGCACCCTGCTGGAGGAAAAAACTTGATGTGTGAGTTCCCATTCTGTCAGACTAGATAATCCTCATGGAAGAAATTTAATAAAATCACAAACTGGAGGAAAAATTGAAAACTGAGACCAATTTACTGCATGACACAGATACACTGGAATGTGTGTAATTTCTAGTGCTGGTAGAACTTTTTTTCTCCCATCTAAACTACTTTTTTTTTATGGAAGACCTGATATTGACCGTTCCGCTACAGATATACTATTCAAGTTTCCTCCCAATTTATGTTGTTTTACTTTATTAGATGATATAGTTATTTAAAAAATCTGAAAGTTGGAGTGGCACAGTAAAGCTTCAAAGGCATTAAAAATCCAGGAGATGAGTATTTCTCAGAATTGAAACCATTAAAATCTATGATTTTTTTTTTTTTTATTTTCTGTTATTTTGAATATTTTGTCACTTCCTTAAGGAAACTGAAGTATGTCACAAAAATTTTAATTGCCTATAAATAGTTGCAAAGATTTCAAAAAGCACACTGTGGCAGAGTATCAGCTTGATTTCTAGCTTTGTGGCATATGAAGAAAATAGAAATAAAATTGCTATTTTAAATCAAGCAGCCCTAAAGAAATTGAAGTATTATGCTTGTAACCTGGTGACAAAACAAAACTTTCAATGAATGTAGGGTAAGCCTTGACAAGGCAAATATTTCTGACAAATCTAATAATCTGTTTTGCTTGGAGATATGATTACTTAACTCAGCAATAAAATCTGAGATATCTTGATTTAGTTTTGAGGGCTTCCTCCCCCCCGCCCCACACACTTTAGCTCTATTGTTTAAAAAGATATAAAAAATATTGTTATGCAACAAAGCTATTCAAATTTAACACATCAGCAGTCCAATTTCATAACTCTATACATATTCAACTTTTTTTTTTTTTCCCAATATATCATGTGTCCATCCTATCTATCTATTTCAGTTCCTAGAAATACAATGAAAATACACTGCATCTTGTCTGCCAGGAAAATTGGAAAGCATAAAAAGGAAAAAATCAGGTCAACTGCAATTTTTTGGTTGAAAAATATGTGATGTAAAATTGGCAAGGCAGCAGTGGGGAAAGCTATGGGGAGATTCACGAAGTAGGCCACAAAAGAAAAGTATGTGTACCTCCTATAGATGGCAGAAGGGTCAGGTAGCATATAAAGCGGGTATAAAAAGATCAAAAGGTAAAAAGCAATTAACCCCTTGGCACTGGGAATTGGGATTTCCTGACATCAACTGCTAATGCTGGCCTTAAGGGGTTATAGGATCAAATAATAATAAGCCAAGTCCTGAAATAAAAGCTATCATTTTAGGCAGTGAGGGAAGGCATTTCAAGTACATTCTGGGCTGCCAGACTAGTATGGTACAAGGGGAAGGGCACAGAGGAGAAATACTCTGAAAGATAAATGCTAAAAATAGTTTTCCAGATTTGGACTCAAACAGATTTCTTTCAACCAACCTTTTTTTTTTCTTTCTGAATTAAACACACTGTTTTGCCCTATATATATGTGATCTGTGACCTCATCCAGCTCTTCTGTGATACACAGAGAGATTTAGCCTCCGTTTTCTGAGCAAGTTCCCTCTCATTTTGTGATTAACTTCTGAACATTGTCTATATTAGCTGTAGGTGGTTTACTTAATTGCCTTAAACATTATGGTTCTTTTACTTTCCTTCCACACAGAAGGGGGGAAAAAAGACAAAAAAAAAGGCAAGTGACAACAGAGAAATTCTTAACAAAAACACCAACATTTGATAGTCAACCAATCTGAGAAATGACACAATTCTAACAGCCATAAGCCTACATTTATGGCAGAGGGGTTGTTTCTTTCTTTGTTTTTAAAAAGGCCATTTGTTCCAGGACATCTCAGGACCTACACTTCTTAATTGATATTCTACTGTTTACATATTTGCTAATTTATAGCTTTAAATTTCTCTACTGCAGAAAAATTAGACATTTTGTATAAAATAATTATGGCTTTTCAGACCAGTTGATGATTTATAGTATGGAAACTCCTTACAAACACAGGATGTAGTCAATTGTTTTTCTTTAGTGCAAACTAAACATTCAGAAGCTGTTATATAAATGCTGATCTTATCACAAAACTTCAACTGGTGTAAATATTCCTAGGCCTTTTGAAGTTAGTGAAACTTCATTGATTTCCACTAATTGAAAATCCAATGTGGTTGCATTCCAAAATTTGCAACATTTTTCAGTATAACTTAATCTCTTACCACACGGAAAAATTATAAAGAAAATAACCTTTGGCATAAACTTCAGTATTTTGTTTGAAATTTTGTTTATAGGTACTGGATTCTTCTCTGTCAACTACCTATCTTCATACAGGTGTAACAGAGATTAAGAAAAGAAATTAAGTACTATAAGCCTGAGGACATTTAAAAGGTGCACATAATCTGTCTGCTACTCAGTTTTCTCTCCCTCATATAATTGCTCATGTTTGGCCGTACCAGCTAGCCTGCCAGGAGTGACATTATTTATAACTGCCTACAAAATAGTACCTCAAGAGATTGGAATTTCATGCAGTAGATACCATAAACTAGGTATTGGTAAGACCCAAAGGTATTGTCCCTTTGTATATACCTTTTTACTGTCAGAGCTTCAATTTTGAATTGTGCTCACTGAATTCAATGAAAATATCATCATCAGTGGTACTGGTCCAAGCTCTGATAGAACAGCCCTCTAGGTATTGTCAACAGAGCAAACAAAGACTGATTAATTCTACAAGGATTAAGAGCAGTCAGAAGGAGAAAAGAAAGATAGAAAAGATACAGAAAGACATAATACAAAAGTAAAAGAGAAATGAAGAGGAAAAAAGACCAAATGATAAAGAATCCCACTGTGATACAGTACCATACATAAGACAGTGAAAAGGTAGCTGTTACATACTAACATGAAACTGCTGCTCTACAAAAAAAAAAAAAAATGCTGCCAGTTGGAAATGAAAAATTGCTTACTCTAAGCAGGTAAGATCAACACATCATGCAGTTTCAAAATAGAAAGCCACACCTGACATGCCTCCTTGCTAGGTGACCTGAAAATATACAGAGACTGATACTTCATGCAAAGTTATGAAGAGCCTCTCTAGAGCACTGATCCCAAAATGGATCCCTGAGGAACACTACTTGTCACCAGCTTCCTCTCCCAAAGGCAGTACCCAGCCACCATTTTACATTCCTTTTAAGTGCTCTACGAAAACATTCTCTCAATGAAACACCATATCCAATTCTTTACTGTACTCCAGAAAGATAAGATCTCTTTTGTTTCCCCAAACTTCTATAATGAACTCTAAAATAAATTGTTTCCTGCTAGGTCAAAAACTGAGATGAAAAAATATGTTTGATAAAATACTAAAGAGTATTAGGATTATTATCAGGATCCTACCACTCTTCACAGTATTTGTTCTCCAAACCATATTTGAGAAGTTAAGAGTTAGGAAATCCTGACCTCCTATGGTCTGAGAATAGTGTGATTCCTTTCAAGATCAAACAAAGTTATGCCATTAGAATATAAGCTCCACCTTTGGGTTACCTCTAATTAACACTTCTGATCTGAATTCAACAGCTTCCTAGGAAGCAGAGGAAGAAGACAACAAATGGAGATCATATAGTAAAGGATCAAATAAAGCTTAAAAGATATAAAGACACACATTTTACCAATAGGTAAAGCTTATTTGAAGCTTCTCCAAATAACTCAGAGCCATACTACTTTGTGAAAGCCTGCACGGAACTAAGACTAATTTATCTGAAATTTATATTTTTTATTTGTATTATGTAAGCATACTGATATTCCTATATAATGCAAAACAGCTTTTCAGTGAATGTTTTAGTGTCAGACTACACTGTTATAGTAAATTGCATCAACACAACCTTGATACCGTTAATTAAAAAGTGGTTATCTGTTCTCCCACTGTACCCTTAGGGGCAGACAGTAGTCAGCATGATATTGATTTTAAACTCTATGAACCAAATGAACATATGTACAAACTGACCATAAAGCTGCATCTTGATGCGAGACATTTCGGATGCAGTCTGGAAACATACAGGCAGGAAACCAATTTTTGCTCTTTTTTCAGTTGGTTTGTGAACCAATGGATTCATATGTGAAAACTGTATAGCTTTGGTGGTGAGTATACCCATTAGTATGAATAAAAAGACAAGCTGGGATGAACTGTTTTCTCCAAGTATTGTTCTCCATATGCATCTTCTCTTTTCTCTTAGCTGATTATCCTCAGGAGATCAGTGATTATAACAGCAATGTATTCACATTTCAACGGCCATTCCCTTCTCTTCCCTCAGAGATATTTCAACAGCTAGTGGACCATTCATGTCATACCAAGCAAACAAGCTTACTTCTCTTTAGAAGTTTACTACTATGAAGACAAAGCTGCTTGGCACTTGCAACAGACTAAGACCATATGTGAAACTCATCCTGCCTCAGCTAAGGGGCAAAAATTTCCACCTGTATGGTGGTGATCGCTTAAAAGGGCTCACCCAAATTCCCAGGACAGCATGAACATGTGCTTGCAGAAAACAGTTAAAAAATAAAAAGGGAACAGACATGATTATCTTTCCATACTTGGTCTTACACTGACTTTTTTACTTTTTTAAAATTCTTATGGAAATACAAGATGGTCCTGCTGAAATTCTCATTCTTATACCTACTATATCCATGATCCCCCCCCCGCTGTTCAGCTTCACTCCCCACAACACATCAAATCACACCCAATCATTCTCTTTTCTAGGACATTTCATATATACACTATATGCTGAAGATTAGTAAAGTGATGCCCATTGTGTATAATAAAGCACATATATTCCTACTGACATGAAGATGAATTGAGAAAACCCCAAATTCAATCATAGTTTTGACATAAAGACAGAGGTGTTCCTGTCACTTAGATTGCAAGCCTAATTTCTGCCTGATAAATTACTTTTCTACCCCTTAAACTTTCTCTGCTTTTGAAATGATTTCTGCAAGTTATCAGAGGGTATTGATGCTACTAGATTAGGAGATTAGTAACCTTAATTAATTGTGACATAAGGAGAGACAACACCTTCTCCAAAGAACATTTCAAACAGAAATCTAAGTGCTCTGAACCATCCTTTGAACGAGGGTCCTCTTCCTTCCCCATTGACTATGACCATAGGTATTATGACAGGTACTCAAAACAGAAGATTCAAATGCCATTCACTGCTACTATTGAAAGACTTTTCCTCCATAATTTTTTTACAACTACAAGTAAGTGGGGTAAGACCTCCTGACAAGGTTAAGCAACTGCAGTCCACAAATGGTTAAGATATCTTAGCTGGTTAGAAAAAAAATCCTTTGAACTGATGATCATATAAAAGCAACAGAAGCTAAGTCAAAGCTTTCTTTCTTATATCCGGGGGTGGGGAAGGAGGGAAATTCTTTTTTGATATCCCTATTGCTAGTTAACAATCAAGGTGCTCTAAGACAGACAGAAAGCTCCCAGCTTTAGAGCTAGGTCCATTCCTGAACTGGTAAAAGTATTTACCACTATAAATCACTCTCAACTTTTAGATATAGTGCATACAATCTTTTCATCAGTGATAAGTTTTATATTCTGAAAAAATTATCTTTCCCTGCCAAAAGCTCTTCATTCCATGGCTTTTAACAGTGTACAACTCCTTCATCTGTTCAGGGTTGTGGATAATTGGAAGTCATGCTGTCCTTGCAAAATAGTTGTCATGTGTAATCTGAAATATGTAATCATAAAATAAAGAAAATATATTACCAGTTTCTAATGTGAGACTGGTGGATTAGCAATTCTTAAGTTTTATTCTAGAATGAATAAACCTGTAATTGCACAGTATAATTTGGCAGGGATCAATTAGGAAACACTGTATGAATACACATTACGTTATTCTAATTTCATATAATATTTTTCAAATTATGTTGGTATTTCTACAGAGAATTCAGAAAAAAAAAGCATCTACACATATCTGTTTCAAAATATATTTTGCTTTTATATCTATTCTGTAGAAAAGATTTTCCCCCCATAGTTATCCCTGTATTGCTGCAAAATGACAGCTATAATTATACAGAACATTCCCCCCTCCCTGAAGGACAGAAATTACAGCAGGATACAGTCTGAAAACCAGCCAAATGCTTGTTTAAAACTGTTTGAATGCTTTGCAAGTGAGGTATTTTTCAGCTGGAGCTCTCCTTTCAACCACACAGAACAATGGCTCATATAAATGCAAAACAGGTATGAGAAACAGGCAGCATGGTTTCCCCAATCTAACGCTATTAACCATCTGACCCAGTATTGGCAGGATGCATCTCAAGAACGTCACCACTCCCTCTGACAGAGCCCAAGGACCAGGGAATGTATTGTGAAAGATAAAGGAGCAAAACGAAAAGTATATAATAAAGTCCTCCATGCTCCTAGGCAAAGAATACATTGCAGTAAAACTTTTAAAGCATTTTTTCCTGTGTTACAGAGCCTGCTTTTTACATAAAGGAACCAGGAGGACAAAGTCCTCATACACACACACACACACACACAACCTTTAAAAAGCTGTTTGAAAAGATTTACAATTTCTACAAAGAGGCTTCCTGCAGCCCTTTGAGAAGGCAAACAGTGCTTTTAAGTGCTATATTTTTATTCTTTTCAACTTGTAGATAAAATCCAGGTCTGATGGAGAACATCCCCCACATGCACTACTTTTGCAAGGGAAGTTAAGATAATTTTATCTCACTGATAGCGTCATAAGCATGCAGTAGACAGGAAAACATATGTCACAATCTCACCATAGTAAAACAAACACAGTAAAACGAACACCTTCAAGTCTGCAGATGTGAGGACAGCATCAGACAAATATCCCTTAGGCAAGATTATTAACACAAACTAATTCAATAGCACAGTAAGCATGCAAGCTCCTTACATATGAAAGAAGACTTATGCAGATGCTTATAAGGGTGGGATTAAACACCTTATTAACATCCCCAATAAGGATATTTTCTTCAGTTAGTATCTAAGGTACCAGAATTTAATCTCTGATCTCAACAAAATCAAGGAGTTTCCTTGCAAGGACATAACTTTTCATTGTGACCTTAGTTTCTCTGAATACTTCCCTTCATGTCAGTGGAAATTTCTCCTTGGATGTGAAGATACAGTAACTGACTTCTCACATCTAAATACATACAAGCATTTCAACAGTACTTGCAGCTAAGCATGTTGGACACCGCATTCCACGGGCCAGATTGCACCTGCAAAATCCTGATTATGGTCTTTGACAGTACAGCATTACAAGAGGTACTGAAAAATGTCTATTCATTTTTCTTCCTTCTGGCCAGGCAGTATGGGTCGCACAGGCTAAATTCAAGTGAACACTGTCCTGGTTTCAGCTGAGATAGAGTTAATTTTCTTTATAGTGGCTGGTATGGGGCTAAGTTTTGGATTTGTTCTAAAAACAGTGTTGATAATACAGAGATGTTTTAGTTGTTGCTGCACTAGTCAAGGACTTTTCAGCTTCCCGTGCTCTGCCAGGTGCAGAAGAAGTTGGGAGGGGACACAGCCAGGATAGTTGATCCAAACTGACCAAAGGGCTATTCCATACCATATGACGTCATGCTCAGTATATAAAGCTGGGGAAGAGGAAGGAAGGGGGGACATTCAGAGTGATGGCGTTTGTCTTCCCAAGTAACCATTACGCGTGATGGAGCCCTGCTTTCCTGGAGATGGCTGAACACCTGCCTGACCATGGGAAGTAGTGAATGAATTCCTTGCTTTGCTTCGCTTGCGTGTGCGGCTTTTGCTTTCCCTATTAAACTGTTTTTATCTCAACCCTCGAGTTTTCTTACTTTTACTCTTCTGATTCTCTCCCCCATCCCACCGGGGGGGAGTGAGCAAACGGCTGCATGGTGCTTAGCTGCTGGCTGGGGTTAAACCACAACAACACCTAATCATTAAGGAGAGTATGGGGGCTATCACACCCTGTACCCAATAATCCCATGGAACTCCTTTCTGTAGTGTACTACAGATCTGAACTGGAACTAAAGCAAGCGTTCAACAACCTGTTTCATATTTATAAGGCTTATGTTGGTGTAAGTTTAAATCACAAATTTCTACTGCTTTTACTAGCTCTTTGTTTCAACTGGGAGTTAGGCTGTGCTTAAACTTTAGCTGACAGGGAGAGGATTATGGTTCTTAACCCTTGCTATCAATTAGAGGATGAAACTCACCAAAACCTGTGTCTTCTGCACAATTCATATCATGTATTTCATATGAACACATGCCTTCAAGCCTGTTGATTTTGCTGAAATAACACACATTTGACGTTTAAAACTTTACCTTACATTTAGTTCCATGGAGCTTCAATCCACGTCTCCATTCTGCAGGGTGTCTCTCACTGAAAAAATGTCAGTTTTTTCCTTTACTGTTCTCCATAAGAACCATGAAATAGCCTGAGAGGGTATCATTTGGTTATATACCCATATTTGCAACTGGAGAAAGTAAAACAACAAACCAATGAAAAATTGTTGCATAAAGTATTTGGGGGAAAAAAAACATTTGCCTGATCTCTGCCACTGGCATGCATGTTATTTAACACAATTGCAAGGCAGAGCAGGAAATCATAGAAGGTGAGAGATTAAGAGTTTTTTAATTGGGTTTAATTTCAATAATATTTTCCGAAGAAACCAAAAATAGACTTCATGTGCTAGCCCCAGTGGCAATTATCCAAGTTTAAAATCAAAGATTATTAACATATGAAAATACATCATATCAAGGGATCACTATGCCATTTTAAACATGATTATTTCCAGCCTGTATTTCCACCTTATGCAATGCAAGTTACCCACTAACTGTTATTCTTTAAGACCCAATTCCAGTTTTAGCTCTAAGGGAGACATTTCTGAAGACATTTTCTTAACTTATTAAGGTAAATATGATGTATGGCATTAATCTAACAAGACACAGAATTATTTTAGGCATGCAGGAAATGAAAGTCAATTTCCAAATGTATCAAAAATGTATGCAGGTTAAAACTTGCACAAAACTCACCTTGGAGAAGGCTGAAAATCAGTTACTCAGCTGATCTGGGAATATGAAATGAGACTTTGGTCAATTATTAGAATCCTTTCCTGAAAAATCCACAGTTATAAGCAAAGTAAAACACTCTAAACACTCTTAAAGCACAAGTATCATTCTTATAGAAACATTTAGTTGTGTGACATCTTAATATTCACATTGTTATTTAGAGTCATCTGGAATTAATCCTGTATACTAAAGTGGAAAATATCTGCAAGGAGTTTATTTTGATCTGTAATAAGCATATACCACATATATTTGGGATGGTGATGGGAATTATTCTTCACACAACACTTTTTATTTATTTATTTTTCTTACTTTAGAAGTCTGTCTCTAAGCCTGGACCTGTTTTGGAAATTCTAAAATCCTGAACATAACAATTTTATTTCATTTACCCATATACTCCCACTGTTCTACAGATACATAATACTTCTCAGATAAAGGTAATATTTTAGAGTTTACTAGCAAATGCAACAAAGTTGTAACTAAACAACTTTTAATACTTTATGTCCATTTTCTCACAATAAATTAGTGCAAAAATTGCTTTTATGCCTGTTCTCAGCCCAAGGACTGCAAAACTTCTTTGCACCCATAAATATAACAAAAATCTGACAAAAATGAGATAAAACAATGAAAAATAAATTAGCACATTGAGTCAAGTGGAGAAAAAGAATGATACAGACTTTTGACACGATGGATATTAGACTACATTTTATTTATTACACACATTTGCATTGTGCGTAAGTTTTTTATCTTTACCAGTCCACTGTTTGCATACTGAGTGGTTCCTACACTCTCATATTCCACTGCACCAGGAGAACACACACTTGCACACTTACCCTTTGAAACAGTACTCACATTTACAGAGAACCTAAAAATAGATGTCATTATTGAAACTGCAACATATCTTCTAAATGGTAAGATGGGGCAGTATGCCACTACCTATTCCACTGGGCACAGTGGCTTCCACCACAGAAAATTCATTATCCTCTAGTCTGCTAGGCATGAAAGGGTCATGACTTTCTGCCATAAATTGGTGCCCTCATTGAATTCCTACTCTCATTTCTGTACCGTGCCTGAATGACGTTTATATACAGGCGTATCTCAGGCAGTTGTGAAGCTCCATAATTTTTTCTTTTTCAATGAAAATTCTGTCAATTTTGGCTATTCTTTTGGCTAAATAAATATCTATATAAATTTTAGGATACCATGAAATCATTAAAGATATACTTAAGAATCTGGGCATCTCCATTCCTTTCTCTCATTCTACCACAGTCATCTTTGGGCTACCGAAAACAACTCCTTATGTTTCCTAGTCCATATGTGTCTTTTTTGCAGAGAAGAGTCAGTGAACTATTCTGACATAAGCAACTCAAAGCAGTGGAGTGGCCATAGGACCATTCATATTCTTGATGAGTTTCAGATTAAAAATTTGCTAAACCACTGCTAGTCCTGATTTCCATGCTCTTCTGCTTGCCCCATTTGCCAGTTTTGCTTGTGGTCTTCAGTAGGATGAGGGGGGATTTGCAATATATCAGATTAGGACAACCTTGCACTATATTTCATCAGGACCAGCCAAATCCTCACCTTGGAGCTCAAGGGGGCATTTTTTTATGTATGAGTTAGCGAAGCTATTCATTACTTTAGCATTAAAAAAAAGACAAAGGCAATTTTTAGTGTAACTAGTAACAGAATAAATTATCAAATACAAAAACATGGTGGTAGACTTCTGGTAAATCCAAAGACGGCTTCAAAGATAATCTTCAAAGCAAAACCAGACAAAATGCCTGCACCAACACTCTGATTGAAAAAGTGGTCTTATGTACATACTTGTTTATGCATATGCTGTTACAAATCATTCACACATGAAACTACTCTTATTCCAGAAAAGAGTGCCTTTTTACTGATTAATATAATGAACTTTCAAAGTAGGTTAAATTTAACACAGTATGGTGACATGAATATTGATAAAGAACTAGTATACTTTATACGTGCATCCTACCAAAGTTCATACTAATTTGTACATTTAAATGAGCTTCTATACAGTTGCAACTTAATTCATCTCCAAGGAGAAGGAAGTAACAGTAACCAAAGGATTAATCTACATTAGGCATTAGCGCTCTGCGATGATACCACAGTTGGACACCCCTGCCTCCATGTGTTGCGTATGCGTGTACTTGTAGAAATGCAATATCTACATCTCGTGCATTTACTGAAATGCAAAGTTGTTCTCAGTACAGCTCTCGGAAGGCCCTGATGAAAATTCATATCATCTCTCAGTAAGACCTTGCCTATTTACCCCTTTTTAAAGTGGCTGTGCTGCTGGCTGTATCTAGTTCAATCCACGGATTGAACTCGATTTTATTTCAGTTTAGAAATCAAGTCAGGTTTTATTACATGCATTTTATCGAACTGACGCACATGGATACACATCATTACCCATGTAGTAGTAAAATTATTCTGCTTTCAGGGGGATCACACAAAAGCACTTGCCAGTACATGAAAATTGCACTATTATTTTGCAAGCCATCCTATAAAGAGCCCAGTAGCTATCGTTACTAAGGTACATCACTTCAGCCTTTAGTCTGTCTTGTTTGGAAACTTGCAGGAGTGAACTTAAAACCTTGCTGAATGAAGATTCATTCAAAGATTTATAAAAACCAAGAACAACAACAAAAAAACCCCTCATTTTTTAATCTCATCTTTCTGCAGTGTTCTCAGCTATATGATCCCACAAGAGAACAAAGCAATTTACAATCTCAGAAAAAGACAGAAATATGATCAGTGCCAGTACAGATGTAATCATGTACATCAACATAAAAGGCTTTGTACCTGTAAGTACAATATATTCAACAGTATATTGGAAGGAAAACAATATCATACTGAATACTTTGTTTGGTCTCTATTTAATATAAAGGTTATTCAGCACATCATTGGATGCTAAAACTAAACCCTACATATCCAGAAAACGTGACGTTCCCATTGGTTTCTCTAGGAATTTATGAAGGCACACATCCATGCATACAGAATTCAATGTAAAATGGTGATCTCAAGTATGATATGTAGTGAATTAAGAGCTGTAAATTCCAAGTTCCCAATCTTGTACTTAAATACACTGTTTTATTTAATGGGAAACCACTTTCCAAATTTAATAGAGAATCTCTGAAAAGTGCTTGTTTTTGTGCAGCTTTTCAAACCTTCTATCTCAATGGCAAGTGAACCACTCTCAGAAAGAATTTTCAGTAAGTGGTATCAAGTGGGCCCAAAATACTCATTGACCCTGAAAGTAAGAAAATGGAAACAGTCACTTCGAACGATGTAATTTATATTCTCTGATAGTGTTAGAGTGAATAGCATTCAGCTAATCTGTGAAACTCTCAAACCTTTATAATTTACCCTATGAAACAGCTTCATTGTCAGACGAAGAATCTGCAATACTGGAGGAGCACTGTATACTTAGCTTTTATACAACAGTCAAGAGATTTCTGAAATGCTCTCAGGAATGTAACCTCCACAAAAATTCTCAAGGTAAAGACATAGCTTATACTGTTTGCACAGATCACAACAATATGAAAACACTTCCAGAAAGTGAATGACAGCAATTTAAGAACAATGGATTTTAAACAAAATCTTTAATATTCCTCAATATAAGAGATTACTGAAAAGACTTAGGTAGGACAGAAAATCAAGGGCTGTCAATAATTTATATTTTACACTACCAAAATGGAATAAAGAAATGTGATGGGTCAAATCAAGCAAACTAAAAAACACTCTCCCTCAGCACTGATCAGCAGAACTAATAACCTGTTATACACAAACAGAAGGAGCAATCTTATTTCTTGCAGACAACAGTGATATAAAAAAAAAAAAAATACATCCCCCCCCAAAACAGTTCATATTTCATAAATCTATGGTAGAGGCCATGAGCACTTACTACCACTAACAGTCTTGTAATGTAATCCTTCCTCCACCTCTCAGAAGAGTATTGAGTATATCAATATGTTAGCATGCTAGCAGATATATCCTTCTTATAATTTCCATCCTACTTATGAGTGTTTGAAAGTAAATTACTTCATCCTTATACTGCAGACTAGACTTTTGCCTAAACATGCACACACACACACACACAGAAACCCCCCTCTCCTCCTTCCTGCCTCTTAATACCAATCTATTTATAGAATGCAATCATATTAGTATGCAAACACTTCTCCCAGCCTAAGCCAGGCTTTCATCTTTTCTCATAGAATTAGCTCTCTCTTTCCTTGAAAGCACTTGCAGCTCAACCCCCTCCTCCATACACAGTTATTCCAACTGGAATGAGTCTTCTTGTACGCAGATAATCAGACTGTACACAATATCTCAGAAAAGGTCTCACAGTCCTTGCACAATGAAATAAATACTTCTCCCACTTTACAGAAAACACCTCACATGATAGAAATGTGTTTGTTTTTTTTTTCCATGAGTCATCAATCACAACCATCCTCCCTTCCCAGTGGATGTGGTTTTGCAGTACTGCTGTGACATGGAAGGCATCACAGTCAGGGAATACACAGGCCATATTTCACAGCCAGATGTCTGGATGGAATCAAAAGTATTTAATTAATATTGTCAACTGCAAGCTACAAGTGAAAAGCATAATAGTGATAAGAACATTAACTCCAGCATCTATCTACAAATGTGACTGAAACTAGCAACATCTAGACGTTACAGAGTCTGTGGGAACCATTCAAAATATTTTAAGATAAAGTCCTAAACTTCTCCAACAAAAATGTCTTCTCTGATCTCAGGTCAAATTCTTCAGACTTCTAGCAGACACTATCAATTTAAAATTATGACCACGAATATATCTTTATTTGAAAAAATTAAAAAGAATAGACAATTTCCTACTAAAACAGTATACAGTAATCTCAAATATGATAATATACCTAAACTAATGACAGGCCAGAGACTCAACTTAATCTAAAGTAATTCCAGTTGGTTACCTTATGAAATTTCCTAAAGTATGCAGCTGAGGATGCTCCACACAAAGTCACTCCACTAAGGAATGAAAATACACTTTTGAAAATCATTTACAACTGAGTTGGCCTGGTAATAATCCATGTGATGTGCATCACCTATGGTTGAAAGAAACTTAACTGTTCATATTACACAGAATTTATACTCTTGATGACAGGGAAGAGAAATCATCCTTGTCTGTAGAGGAAACCACAGCGTACAAGGAGTTCTACTGAAATCTATTGAAAATATTTTTAGTTTAATTAATTTTGGCCTATGTACCAGTTGTTCTCATGATCATTTTATCATATCAATGATGAGATTTATTCTAGTTCATTAATTATTTTGTTTTCATACTATTTTATTATTTTTAATTCTATTGTGTTAGAGATCTACAGTTTGTAGAATTGTTTGCTCTTTAGACAGAGCAAAGGCTATATTATTACTACTGTAGATTCTGGCTTATAAAATGATTGGTACAAAAAATATTTGATCTAGGAGCATATAAGGAAAGAAGGTGAAAGAATATTTGATCCAGGAGCGTATAAGGAAAGGAGGTGAATCTTGAATGCAAATACAGGTAAATAAGAAATCCTCAGATTCACACTAGTAAGCAATACAAACTGTGAAATAAGTAGATAGTGTCTGTCCCAGATACAGAGGGGTATACTGGGTCATAAAGTCCAGACTGTTCCCATCAGGCAGACATGTCCATTTCATAAAATTTCAAAACCCACTTAAATTCTGGTGGCTCCTTTGTGCATAGAAGAGGGAGTGCATAAATTTTGTGACGTAGTTTAAGTTGTTAAACTACTCTAGTCCTGTTTATATATTTCAAATATTTATTTTCATAGTTGTGCACTCCTAGAACACAGTGCTGCTCACAGACATCCTACATTTTTTTTGTGAAGCACTTTGTCTGTGCCATCACTTTTCTTTTTTCCAGTGTAGAGCCAGCCAGTACATTGGAGCAATCATTTCTTATACATGAATGGGAATGAGAATCTCCATTCTACTCATTCAGTATTGCACCTTGCTAAATACATCCCAGGTAATAATGGTGCCTTTTCTTCAGATATTAATATGATAGCAGTTGCAAATGTGCCTCAACTATATGTTAATATGCCTTGAATACACATAATAAATACCTACAGTAAGCCCAAGTGGAGAGAAAATACAAAATATAACATAACATGAAGTGCATACTTGCACTTTAAGTTTGAGATAGATGTATTGTGAATGTCAGTAAAGCTTTCATATATTTAGGTTGTGTTCTCTCAGTCTTAACTACAGCTGTAAAATGGAGTAACTGCAAAGTATAGCAAACCTTTATTTATTTGTGCAAAACCACAAGATGCAGCTTTTCAGCCTGCATTCTCCCAGTATTTAAAAGCACCCGTCGTTTTATGTTGGAACTGTTTGAGAAAACTGAAGAGAATTCACTGTCAAATTCTCCACCAATTAGCAAGTTAACTTTTGAGCCAACTCTTAATAATACTTTAATAGTAAAACAGTGATATTTCACACACTATATTCTGATAGTAAAGCACCGAGGATGCACAGAAGACAATTTACATTATTGTAGGATATTTCTTATGACGTAAACACCTTAGGTCTCAGACCATTTCTGTTCCATGCTTCTACAGCAGTTAGAACATTGAGATGCTGGTTACCAGGGCTCCTAAATGTTCCATGGAAAACATGGGATGCAGATCACATAAAGCTGCTGTTTGGTATGTGAGTATTTCCAATGTTTTGAATATTTTATTGTTTTTCCAAGCCAGAAGATAAATGCAAACTCCCTGAATGAATTCCAGCTTGAGAATTCTAAATAATCTTCATTTAGCAGAAATTAATTAAGAAATAACAGTTAAATATTCTATGTAGATAAATACCATTCTATAACGTTACCATTAAATGCATACAACATTGTTTGCTTTAAATGTCAAAACATCCGCTGCAATATCCAATTCAAAATGAAATGTAAAAAATGGCAGCCTCTAAAAACAAAAGCAAAGGTTGAAACCATGTTTCCCACATGAAAATAACTGAAAATATTAAATTCCTGCAGCAGTTTCAGCTTCTGAGAAAATTCATTTTCTAACAGAAAAACTATTGCACAGCTTTAAAAGATTATTTCTAATAGGCACCCATAGTATATATCCATACTGAAGAGCTTTGTAACAGATATCATAAAAGTCATCTTTGCTTCCAGTTTGAGCCAACTAGATTACAATGAACTTAAAACCTACAGTTTGGAAGATCTTGTTTACCAGAATCTAAAACTACTAGAAAGCAATAATTCTTCTTCAGTAATAAATGAAAAGAAAATATTAAGCAATGCATTTCGGGAATGTGGTGTAGATAAAGCTAAACATAGCAGAGAGAGCACTAATTTAGAAAATAAAACTTGCACATCATCTATCTTCTGGTCAAATGTACCTCCTTCAAAATTTCTTGAAAACATACTTTTTCATGCGTTATTTCACTGTATGTAACATTATAAATTACATTACCATGCTGTGGAAATAAGTATAGAAAAAATGCTTGTAACAGTGTCTGCTTTTAGTTTTGATAGAGAAGAATAAAGGGATTCATGAGATTTTGGTCAAAACATTATTTCCTTGAAGGATATGACACACAATAGACCTTAAGGAATTTTATGTCCACTGTGACTTTTCCTTGGCAAAGTAGCAAGACTTCTTTTTTTTTTTTTAATGACTCTTTCTTTCTATCAAAGGAATAAGGTTTTTCTGTACTGTCCAAATAAATTCTGCTCAGCAGGTTAAAAAAAAAAAAAAATACCTGTGTGAATAAGTAGGAATTCTAAGGCAGAGTCTTTGTCACTTTAAAGTTTCAATTCAACTTCTTAAACTTCAGTAAGACTTTTATGACATCTATATCTTACAGCTGAATTTTCAGTGAGGTAATTTCTTTGTCTTGGACTTCAGAATTTAAACAAGCACAGCAGTAGTCCCATCGAGTGTAATGGGAGGACATGCAAGTCTACAGCTGGGGCCTAGAAGAGCATCACTGGACTCCACTACCAGACTTAGAAGTTGCGATACACGGACTTTTTGTGTCTCATGTTGTTATGGAGATACCACTGGCATGGATGTTAGGTAATGCATTCATGGAAGTCAACACTAACTGACAGATCTGTGTTTGCATACAAAGGCCACACTGAGCACAAATGAAAGCCGAGTCTGTGCTCTTGTATGCAGTTTGACATAACATGATTCAGAGTTCTCTTCAAACTTTAAAAGTAGAGGCACTGGGGAAAAATACTTCCTGGCCCATTCTTGTCCCATCTAATGTTTTTCTACCATGCTTAAACGTTCCCAGGAGAAAAAAAAAAAAAATGTATATATTTTTTAATCTACGCCAAAAAGATATTTCCTTTCTCCAGAAAGAGATCTGCTTCTCCACTTCTGAAAAGCTATTTCATTATCCTCCAAGATTGCCTTCAATAGCCTACTGAAGAAGGATAAACTCATCTCCCTAATTTAACTGTGTTTATATTTCTTTTCCTTATAATGCATTTTCTTTTTAAATATCAAGTTAATGAACTTGTGAATAAGCCTTGTCATCTCTCTTTGTTTCACAAATGTAAAGAACACCCTCAAGTCAGTTACGTTTCAGCTTCCTGTTCTCTTGACTAGATACCTGTCCTCTTTGAACACGCCAGAGCAATTTTTTGCTTTTAGAAATAAATTCTTTTTCTGCTTTCCTCCAGAATTGCTGATATCACTTACAATAAGTAATGCTATTATTAATACCTTGAGAGGTACTAATGTTTTGCACATGGATGATATGGAAGTAAAGACACAGGTTACACTGGAATCATAATATTGCTAATGAAAACTCAGTCTTAAGTAGTCATCTTGTATTCCATCTTCCTCCCATCTCACGTACATATTCTTTCAAAAATATTGTTAGCCTAATTTCTGAGCAATATACACCCTGATTTCTTCTGTTAATCATCTTAATGGAATTTATTCACAAAAATGCTACTTTCCTCGGAATGAGTGAAGTGTTTTTTGTTTTTAAGAGATTAAATTATTGAAGCAAAATAATGTGAATCAAAGTAAATAAACTACTACATTTTAACGCATATATACAGGTTAATGTACATGGTTAATGCAACATATTTAGAAAAATGTTCATATCACTTAGGCTTTGTACATAGAGGCCCACAAAATCTTCAGTCAACCTTCCATGGCTAATCCAATATCTATTTTTTACAGACAACTCCTGTTCAGAGAGATTGCTGAATCCATATTTGGGTCCAAGTTTTGCTTTTGTGTTATTTATTTATTGTGTTATTTTATTATTTATGTTATCAATCTAAATTGATATTTGGCTGTGGGGAAAATATAGACAGTTTATAGTTTTTCATAAGTGAAGTGCTATTGACCATTATACAGCCCAGAGCACATGATTTCAGGAATTTTCATTGCATATACTTTCTTCAAAGCACAACAATCTAATGACTGTTCATTAAAAATTACTTGGGTTTAGCACCTCTTCATATTCTGCCCACATCCTCCCTTTCTTTGACTAAAGCAGATTTATGGAGGAGCATAAAAGTATGGGTTTGACTTTAAAGAAGATATATGCCATTGTTGCGGAAAACATGCTGGGAACAATATTTAGTTTCTGTGTTTCTCCACTTGTTTAGGTTAAATCTAGTGCATTTTTAGGAGCAGACTTTGAAAACAGAATTATCTTAGTACATTTCTTTGCATCCCAAATACTTTCTGTAGAACCCATGTCACATCAGAGGTGTGCCTCAGTGGACCAAATTCATCAAATAGATTTTAAAATCCAATCAAACTAAGCAGTCTTGTGCCTTAGGGACATATGGTAGTAAATGAAACACTTAACAATGAAAGAAAGAGATAATAGCAGTCACAGGACTACATTATTCTTACACACACATATATATATAACATACAGAAAAGAAAATGCCTTGTGTAGTATGAATAGTAAATTACATCCTCAATAGATTAGCTAAACTGACTGATAAAATGATGCTACCTGAAAGGCAGTCATTTTAAAAATGACCAAAAAAAAAAATCTTTTAGATAGGAAGGAAATGTGTTTTTAAATACATATTTCAGTCTTCAAAATGTACTTATGCTATTGTGATGTAGGAAAAAGAAGTAAAGTCTGTATAACAGAAAAAGTAGATGGGGTAGCAAGCTGTAAAAATGATAGCAAAAATATTGTCTTAAAAAGTAGTATCCTTTGTTCTCTTCCATGGGTTGCCATAAACCTTACTGAGATCAATGAGAGTACTTCAGAAAGGCCTAAGCTGTTTACAGGTGATGACAATTTCAGCAGTTTGATATACATAACAGCAGGAAACAGCACCTGCAACCATTCAGTGGCAATACAATATTATCTACAAAAGGTGTTTCTTTAATATACAGTAATGGATTAGTGTCAGTATCTCACAGCATAGTGCAAATAAGAATATTAATGCCAGGATAAATGCAGTTTCAGAAATTGCTGACATTTGGAAAACAACTATTTGACACTTGAACCCCTGGGTCAGTTTTACAATTTATATGAGGTGTCCAGAGCTGATACGCAGTTTATTAAAATTTATTTGGTATCATGAAACAAAGATTAAAAGAAATTCTGCAGAAATCGTAATTGAATTAAAACTCAAAATATTCTTCTGCTGCAGAATCCAAGTGGCTCACATGTAAATTAACTGCTTGTCCTGGTTTCAGCTGAGATAGAGTTTAATCAAAATCAAGTAATAACTATCTGCAATTTGCAAGGAAGGATGTTATAACTAGGCATCAAGTATATTTTGCAAAAGCAGCCCCTTGACCTTTGGGCTTTTCTGTCACTTACCAGATGGGTTGGGATTTAACACTGGCATGATAGCAATGGAACTGGGCCAATAAGAAATAAAAAGTTATAGTGATTACAGCAAGATATATGTACGATTGACCAAAATTAGCAGAAAGTACTCATAACTAACAGAATAACCATCTTTAGCATCCAGCAAGAGCACAAGCAGACATATTTCAATGTTTTTTTTCAGTGGTTTCTCCTTTTATCCTTTTTCTCTAAAGGCTACACAAAACAATCACACGTTTGAAATTAAATGACTGTTTTAATTATGATAGTTTGTTTTACTGATATAGATATACCCTCTCACTTGGCTGATTTTTTAGAATTTTTCATTCATTATTTTATTACTATTGGTCCCTTAAGATTGTCATATTGAATTTTCCTAGTCTCTGAAGTAATGAATATTGTAATTAAATCTTGGTTAAAGGTAGTTCACGGCCAAATGGTGCTCATTTCTTCCAAGCATCTGGTTGCGAATTCAACTTTTAGTTTGCTGGCTTTGATAATTCTTTGACCCTGATCAAAGAACTTTTTAATAGAGCTCTTAGTGGCTATTTACAAGAGAAGATAAGAAGTAGAGAACAAAACTACAGAAAAAGACAATCAGGCACTAAAATTCTGATGGCTTTTACCACATCTTACTTTCCTCTCCTTCAGAATAATCACAAGGATACAGAAGTGAAAACAGGTGGAGTTAACTAAAAAAGTCTGTTCATTGCCCCAAAGGGACTACAAATTACATTAACAGTTAGTCCTGTTAGTCCTGTCCTCCTTAATCCCACGGAACTCAGTGGTAGTTTCAAGTGCAGCAGAAGTCAGCCATACCTGGCATATATATTCATGAAGTTAGAATATGAATACCTAAGTTTAGTGAGAGCTAGTTATGCAGATGCTGAGGAACAATTAGCACATGAGAGCTGAACTTACATCATGCTGTGATTGTAACTCTTTCAGGTGCCATACAAACTAATTCACATTACATCTTGGACAAAAACACATCAGGACAATAGCAGAAGGAACTAGAAGGGACACAGATTGTTCCATAACATGGGGGATGCAAAGAGAAGTCTGGTAAGGGCTGCAATGGGGAAAGAGCTGATCTCCAGTCATAGATAGATAGAGATAGAGGGCCTCAGAGGTAGAGAAATAGGCCTGTGAGAGCTCTGTTGAAGGCTGGCATGGAGAACCACAGACTTAAAGTAAACAGAGCATGTGTCTAGAGGATTTTGAGATGAATGAATGAAGAGAGGAGCTGCAGAGAAGTAAGACATAACAGGAGTCATAAGAAATGAATGAGCAGAAGATACAGACTTACTATGTTGGGGGACACAGGCTAAGGAGATACGCCAGGACACCTGTCCTCACATCGAGTGTAGTCATTTCCAGAGCCTGAACAGAGCTCATAGTTTAAGCTTTCTCCTATCAGAAAAGCTCCACAGAAAATTGGATAGAGTTCAATATTATACCCCATTTACACAGGAGTTTAATCAGAGGGATGCGGTATAATCTACTTTTCTACTGTGGCAGACAGTTTTGGATCATACTGCAAAATCAGCATGTGCACTCTTGGAAAACTGCTGCGACCTGGAGTAGACTGACATACTACACAAGTTCAAAAAATGACTGCACCTTGCCCATACCCAAAGGGACCATAACAGAGATGGAGGCAGAATGCGCTCCCACCTCCAAGGTGATGTATGTAGAGCATAATTACCACACGGCTGTACTCTTTCAATTTAGGTAGCAGAGTGCAAGGCAGATGTATAGCCCTGGCACCAATACTACCTCCCAAATCACAAGGTGCGATCCCTTCTTCCAAGTTAGACATTAATTGTCTATTCATTTTCTAAATACATAGACTTGGGAGCTTAGAGTGATCTGCAGAAGAACGGAGCACTCACAGCTTCCAGTAAGGTCAGTGGAAGAACTGCTTTGGGCTGGGGGACAGACTTTAAAATGGTCCTAAATGTCTTAAATGTAAGAGTCAGCATATTGGATATTTCTGACTTTATAACTCCTTAATTTATAAGATATACATATCAGCTTCTTGAATTACAGAGGGACTGGAAAAATGCATCAAAATTAGCAAAAAACTTAATCTTTCTATTGATGAACACCTCAGAAATTAATAATTCTGTCTTGACAGCAAGGTTTGAAATAGCATGCAGTAAATATACTCAGATACACATACAGATCAATAAGATGGAAGGTAATCAGTGTTGTGTTGTAAGTGAGCAACCCTTTAGACTAAGTAAAACAGCCATCCTAATGAAAAAATAGTACGAGATCACAGCCTGACAGGTGAGATTTTTGACACTATATAATAGCAAACATTTATGAAAAGGCTAGATAAATATTTTTTAGGAATACACAGTACAGCTGATTTAATTTTGGGCCCATGGCAGAAATTAGGGGAGATCAACATCTCCCCGGTCCTATGGTTTTGTGACTCAAGACTGTATTCTAATGCCTTCATACCAGTAGGAAAAAACAAAAATATATGGGCAACCTTTTTCAATCTTTTGCTAACTTCTGACTGATTGACTTCATAAAAAAAAAAATGTTATTTAGGTCCCAAATCTATTCTTTAATAGGAAAGCATCAACATTTGGCAAATACAAACTAGCATATTGACAGTCATCCAGCATACACAGATAGAAAGATATATATATAGAAATGGATATTAAAAAACCCACCTTTTCTACAAGCAATTTTAAAATGCAAATTGCACGTTGAGGTAGAATGTTTGCTGTCTTAACAATATCAAAATATTGTATATGTAAGTATGCACAGAGCAAAGCCTCCCAAGTGTAAGTAAACCATTTGCAATGAGGACCCATATGCTTCAATACACACAACTTTAAACTTTTAGAATAGAACATTGTGTGGTCTGGTCAGTCTCAGACAAAAATACTACTCCTATTAATTTTCTTATTAAGGTGACTTTTCAAATGACTATAAGAATACCAACAACACCCTCTTGTTCTCCCAGACTATACATTAATTTTCTCTTGGTGGTCATTACCCTATTCCTGCCTTACAAAGAATGGCATGCTGTTGTGACATTACCAATGTAAGGCTTATTTCTCTCTCTGTAAGGAAAGCATATCTCCAAAACTTAGTAATTCAACAGGTTGAACCATCAATACTCTGTTTTCTTGCTAAAAGTATGTCTATTTCCATGATCTTATAAACAACAGAGTACTACAGCAGACTAAACTCAGGAAAAAAAGGAGAGTTTATGACCTTTGGAAGAAGGGGCAGGCAACTCAGGAGGACTACAAAGATGTGGTGAGGTCATGCAGGGAGAAAATTAGAAGGGCCAAAGCCCAGCTTGAACTTAATCTGGCTGCTGCCATAAAAGACAATACAAAATGTTTCTACAAATACATTAGCAACAAAAGGAGGGCTAAGGAGAATCTCCATCCTTTATTGGATGTGGAGGGGAACATAGTGACAAAGGATGAGGAAAAGACTGAGGTACTTAAGGCCTTCTTTGCCTCATTCTTTAATAGTAAGACCAGTTGTTCTCCAGGTACCCAGCCCCCCGAGCTGGAAGACAGGGACAGGGAGCAGAATAAACCCCCCATAATCCAAGGGGAAAAAATGGTTAGTGACCTGCTACACTGCTTAGACACACACAAGTCTATGGGGCCAGATGGGATCCACCCAAGGGTACTGAGGGAGCTGGTGGAAGAAGTGCTCACTAAGCCACTTGCAATCCTTTATCAGCAGTCCTGGCTAACTGGGGAGGTCCCAGTTGACTGGAGATTAGCAAATGTGATGCCCATCTACAAGAAGGGCCAGAAGGAGGACCCGGGGAACTACAGGCCTGTCAGCTTGACCTTGGTGCTGGGGAAGGTTATGGAGCAGATCATCCTCAGTGTCACCACAAGACACGTACAGGACAACCAGGTGATCAGGCCCAGTCAGTGTGGGTTTATGAAAGGCAGGTCCTGCTTGACTAACCTGATCTCCTTCTATGACTGGGTGACCTGCCTAGTGGATGAGGGAAAGGCTGTGGATGCTGTCTATCTAGACTTCAGTAAAACCTTTGACACCGTTTCCCACAGCATTCTCCTGGAGAAACTGGCTGGTCATGGCTTGGATGGGCATATTCTTCGCTGGGTAGAAAACTGGCTGGATGGGCGGGCCCAAAGAGTTGTGGTGAACGGAGTTAAATCCAGTTGGCGGCCGGTCACAAGCGGTGTTCCCCAGGGCTCAGTATTGGGGCCAGTTCTGTTTAATATCTTTATCAATGATCTGGATGAAGGGATCGAGTGCACCCTCAGTAAGTTTGCAGACGACACCAAGTTGTGTGGGAGTGTTGATCTGCTTGAGGGGAGGAAGGCTCTGCAGAGGGACCTGGACAGGCTGGATCCATGGGCTGGGACCAATGGTATGAGGTTCAACAAGGCTAAGTGCTGGGTCCTGCACTTGGGCCACAGCAACCCCAAATAGTGTGGCCAGCAGGACTAGGGAAGTGATCGTGCCCCTGTACTCGGCACTGGTGAGGCCACACCTCAAATGCTATGTTTGGTTTTGGGCCTCTCACTACAAGAAAGACACCGAGGTGCTGGAGCGTGTCCAAAGAAGGGCAATGAAACCGCTGACGGGTCTAGAGTACAAGTGTTATGAGGAGCGGCTGAGGGAACTGGAGAAGCGGAAGCTGAGGGGAGACCTTATTGCTCTCTACAACTACCTGAAAGGAGGTTGTAGCGACGTGGGTGTTTAATCTCTTCGCCCAAGTAACAAGCGATAGGACAAGAGGAAATGGCCGCAAGTTGCACCAGGGGAAGTTTGGATATTAGGAAAAATTTCTTCACGGAAAGGGTTGTCAGGCATTGGAACAGGTTGCCCAGGGAAGTGGTTGAGTCACCATCCCTGGAGGTATTTAAAAGACATGTAGATGTGGTGCTTAGGGACATGGTTTAGTGGTGGACTTGGCAGTGTTAGGGTTACGGTTGGACTTGATGATCTTAAAGGTCTTTTCCAACCTAAATGATTCTATGATTCAATGATTCTCAAACAATCCTTAGACAAGTAACAGAAAACAAACTATTCCACCCATGTGCTCCTCCCACCGCTGACAGCACTTGAGGAAACTCAGCCTTAAACTAGCAGAAATATACCTGGAAAGTTAAATATGTTTTTCCTGGAGAATGAAAGGCTTATAATCTATGGTTTCTCACAAGTAAAGCTACTTCACCATAAAGTGGAAGTGTCTCCTATGCATTGATGTTTGCAGTGCTGTCAGAAAGGATCTGGAGGGGTTTTTTTTGGTTTGGGTTGGATTTTTTAACCCATGTTAGAAGACACCTTTTGAAGTCCATTTTTAAAGGCATGTAAGGATTACAGTTTGGCAAATACTCCATCTGAATACCAGTATCATGTATATACAAACAAAATACATGCACTTCACTCCTTTTCTCAGCACCAGCTTTGCTATTCTTGTCTTTTTAGACTTCTAAATTGTCTTTAGAGCAGTGATATTGAGAAAGATGGCTTAGACAAAAAAAGCCAAACAAAAAGAAGCACCTTTTGGAGAAGATTTTCAAGTGGGAGTTTTGTAGTTCAAATAAATTAAGGTGCAGAAGTTGTTTCCAGCCTTGGAGGAGTTACAGCACTGTCAATGAGACACTTGCCACAAGCCCACAACTACCTATCTAATAGGATTAGCTAAACAGCAAATCATGCTGTGTGCCTCTGGCATCTGGTGCTTATAATGGCACTGTACCAACACTTCTATTACTTTGCATTACAGGCACAGAAAGCTACGCTATGTATATACGTTATACTCTTTCAATACTTCCCAGGTACTCTGTCCACTTACACGCACGTTTATCCTTCTAATAACTTCAGTAATTTGGTCAGGACTAAAAAATCATTAAACAGTAACAAACTAAAAGTAGAGCTCTATTGATATAGAAACAGCCTACATTATTTGACAAAACCAGCTAATTAAAGTAATATCTTATAAAAAAGAGTCTATGCCAGCTGACGCCTTGTAGCAGCTTTTCACACGAATCAGAACCAACTACTGGCAATGAAACACCTGAAAACTTTTTGAAGAGAGATCTTACTGTATGGATAGAATAAAAGTAGCACTATGTAAGATCTTGTTCAGCATTCACAACTAATGCACGGAATCATTTCATTTCCCCATTTTACCTATTTGTTTTCTTGAAATTATAAATTAAAATTCTCTTTTGTCTACCATGTCTGATCATTTCAGATAAAAGATACCAAGTCACAATAAAGGAAGTAAATATTACCCTTACAATCCTAATATATACCCACTTCCATAGAACCAGATCAACACACCCTAGATTGCTCAGATTTATCTGATTTTGGTTGCTGACTAGATACCTCATCAACGTCTAGGACACATGTCAAATGGTCGTCATCATTTGAACTCTTGAGAAAAAAATTAATCCACTGGAGCAACAAATAATTTTGAGCCTAGAGTCCCTCCTTTTTTCAAACTCCATAAGGTGTAAGAGGGGTTATCACCCTAGTTTTGCATCCATGCAGTTACAACTTGAGGCTGAACAGCCTACTAAGAAGTGTGAACAGGAAAATGAAGTTTAGACCCCCTTATTCTATCCATGATTTTCCTTCTGAAAACTTTGCCCTAGAACTTGAACAACAGCTTTCTTGTCTTCTTGACAAGACTATGACTGCCTTATATATCATGTATGAATTTCTGTATCACAGGATAAAGCAGAACTTCCTTTAATAGTAACGATGAAATTAAAATGGAACATGAAAACTATGCAGAAATATGGAAGTCACGCTCACTTTTGACATTTGAGTCAATGTCCCAAACCAAAACAGCTATCTTTAGCCCAATTTACAGTGATATAGTATTTATGTATCACACACATGTATTGCAATGACCTGAAGCAGTTATGTTTTCAAAGAACATTAAGAAAAATATGATCCCTCCTGATGCAACTGTTGGCTCTCTTTTATTAAGACTAATAAGAACAAATTCTACCCAATCCTAGACCAAGTGGAAAATTCAGTTAGCTTGACAACTGAATGACTGCGATATAATTACCAAACCATGCAGCTTTCAAAAGCTCACAATCCCTTCCATGCAATAAATAAGGAAATGATTCTTGGTTCCTTGCACAAGATGCTCTCAAATAGCATCATAGGAAAATGACCTTATAAACCAAATAATTAATAGTAAAAATTACCCTCAGAAAAAAATCTCTCCGTATATCTCAGCATTTTTTCTAGCTTTCTTGTAATAGCTGATCACAGTCTATCTTTTTGGTTCTGTGTTTTTACCTTAGTAATCAGGGGCAACGGGGAGAGGAAGTGTCTTTTACATGCTTTTCTAACATTCTTACACACTGTCTCTCACAAGACTAAACCTGAGATGACGTACAGTGGTTTCTCTACCTCATTAATAATTTGATTCCATTTATCTATTCAGGGCTTGAAAATACTTCTTTGCTGCCCCCCTTAATATTTTTGAACAGCAAAATTGTTGCAAATAGCAAGGCAAAGGCAAACGTCTGAGCAAGATTTGACTCATTCAAAGTTCAAAATAGCAGCAAAAAGGTAATTTAGAAAGCAGTCTATCTGAAAGGACAGCAGGTTTCTAGCCCTAGACAAAATCCCTTGTAGATCAATTTTACCCGAAACAAATATCCCCCAGGTTCCCAGACCACCTGGGGAATATTTCCCAGGAGGTTTCAAAACCTGGAGTTTCTCCATACTTTTTCAAGTTGCATTCAAATATCAACCCTTTTTTCCTAATTATACAGTATTCTGTTATGCTCCCTTCCTGCTTTCACCAAGATTAGGCAACCACACATAGCTTGGGGAATTGGATATATGCATTAGACAGGTAATTAGACCAAAAAGGAGAGTGTGAAAAAGAAACTGAATGTGCAGTTAATTGAAGTCAGTGGGTTTTTGGTGCTGGGACAGATGAACTGCTGGCAGAAAATCATGCTGAGTAGAGCCAAGGCTGAAGGGTTTTAAGGCAGAAATTGTACCCACAGAAATTTCTCTTGAATCAGGAAAATGCTGGATTAACTAATTCTATGAGAAATAACACAACCCTTTCCACCCACTTGAAAAAATAGACAAGCAAGACCTGAAGTAAAATGATTATTGTCAGTTCCAATTACTAACTTATTTCATACACCAGGATTGCTTGACCAATATGCATTATGCTTTTTTATTCTAGATCATCATGCTGAAGAATGGCAGAGTTTCTCTCCTTCAAGATCCCTGCAGAAAAAGAAGTGGAAGAATTAAATTTTATTTCTTATCTTTCTTTTGTTTCACTTTATTACTTACAAACAAGATGGATTCCAAATTTCATACAGGATTTTTTAGTTTTTTGAATAAGAGATGAAGTGGGTTTTTTTTAAATGAAAACATGTTTCTGAATATGCATTTAATTATATCCTCCCACTGAGCATACAAGAAAATGAAGAATAGTTTATAAATTTTCAAGTACAGGAGAAGCACAGAGAAAAAGAGAAAATACATAATTTGTCAAACTGGAATTTGGCTAGTACACTCAGCCCCAATCCTTCCCAAAAATATACACATGGTGGGAAGAGGAGAGCATACTACATTACAAGTGGTCAATTTTAGCTTGGCAATTCACATAACTCTAAGTAAACCATATTCCTTTTAAAATTGGTGCTCAAGACATCTATATTTTTTAAGATTTAAATATGCAAAAATATATCTTCCATGAGAGGATACTTAGCTGGATTTGGAAACCTGCATATATAGGTATGTATGTAAAATTGTTGAGTTTGTTCTTCCATAGAAACAGTAGGGAAATTACACCAAGGAGTTTGATTTATGTTTCCATTTGCTGACAGCCTTTGCAGAATGATACAATGCCTTATTCTATGAACTCCATTCTCATTATAATATCACACTTGGGAGTCAAATGTTTTAATCATTACAGAGGATGTAGCAATTCAAGTGGTCATAATGAGATTAATAAAGCAAGAAGGTCCTTCAGATAGAACCTTATGTCATGTTAGGCCTTATTAGAAGAAGTAAGTATCTTGCTGCTGTGCAGCACATTCTGAAAGGATTGTCAATAACTGTCGCATGGTTGTTCATTAATTGTGATTCACTGCTTTAAGAAATGTATTTTTCATCTAGGAAACCAGAACCCTGGAACTTATTTCATTTAGGATGCTGCAAATGCATACTACCCTACAGCAAATTTCAGGATGCCAAAAGTTTCAGGAAGGTTCCTCTAATTAAGGTGTTCAGTACTGGGGGGGGGAATGAAGTTGGCCACTCCTGACCTAACGGCATAACACGCTTTGCTGATCTGCAAACAGATAACGTATTCCTCGGCTGACACTGATTCCTGAAGCTATAAATCGGCTTTCTCCTCTGCTGGGAAGAACGCTATCCTCACATTAATTAATCCCTCCGAAAAACACTCCCTGCATGCCAGGGCCTCAGTTAGCATATTTGTCATACAATCACAAGCCCGTGAGTGAAAATATTTTTAAGTTTCACTAAAGTTATAGCTAGCTGGTAATACATTTGTTTGACTTTAACGTAACTGCTAATATTCAAATGGCAACTGAGTGAATCTCTTCACAAACCAAACTCTTTCCTATACCACATTTTCTGACTAAATACATGATAATATTTAACAATTTACCTTTGCGCTTAGAGCGACAGGTGGTGCAGTGGGTCAGGGCCGCAAACACCCACGCTGCCAGGGCACGGCGAGGGCTGCTGGGTCCCCCAGGGGTGGGGAGCGCGGCAGGCAGGGCAGGCCCAGCGATGGTGGCTGGCTCCAGCCGCCAGCCCAGGTCACAAGGCAGCAGTGAGGGAGTCCGAGGCCAAGCCGGGAAGTCACTCTGTGGGTCAGGGTCGCGCTGCAGCGCAGTGACCGCCGGGCAGATCCATGGAGACAAGGTCAAGCTGGGAAGCCATCCTGGGGCTGGGGTCCGGGCCCTAGGCCTGGCCGAGCTGGAGACCATGGCGCTGCGGGCACAGCTGAGGCGGGCGCTGGAGGCCCAGGGCTCAGCTAACAGGCTCTGGGCAGGCAGGGGCTGGAGACCCCAGGTGAGGCTCCTCATGGCCGTTAAGGCCTATGAGTGCCCTCAGGGCTCTGATGCATGCATCCTAATGACCCATTTTCTTTCATTCTGCAAAAAATAAGGAGGGTAGGGGAGAACTGGGAGAAAACTCTTACATAACAACACAATTTATGGGGAGACAGAAATTTAGATCTCAGTTTCATCTCCCTGCTGCAACCCTGCTGTATAGCGGAGCAGAAAACCTGGTGCTTTCCAGAACAGCTGTCAGCCAGAGAGTCAAAGGCAAAAGGAAAGGAAGTGTCTGACTGTGGCATGATGGCTCAGGACAAAAAAAGATTTTCTGTAAAATAAATACATACCCACATACAGACTAATGTCTCTGAATCACAGCAGTGCAAAGGAAGGGGGCATCCTTCATTTTCTTGCAGACCTGAGCAATCAATGATGAAGCCTCCCAAAAATTCGAGTCTCACCTTAAAAACAGAAAATAAGCATGAAGATATTAAAAATTATTCCTTCTTTCTTTCTACATTAAACACCATGCAAGGTTATTTAGAAAAGCATACGTATGTGGGAAAGACTAATTTTAAGCACGTGCTTAAATAACATCCTGAAATTTCACTTGAGACTTCTGTCATCTTTGAACACAAATCCACCTAATAAAACAGCAGTTATGAGACCTGATCCTCCTAAGAGCATGGACTCAAACATTTCAATGCATTCTTCAAACAGTAAATCAATTCCTGCACTGACCTTTTGAATTACTTTAAGTTTTCCTTTGATTTTGAATTTCGATGCGAGACCAAAAGTAGATGTTTCCACTGTCAGCTGTCACAATAATCCTTTAAATGGTTAAAACGTAGTAGCATACACAAGATATTTGTTGGAAGGAATGTATGTCCAGGGAAGAGACAGAACTGCTACCTGAGGAAGGACACCAAGCGATAAACCTGTCCATTTCTTACCAAGATAAATTTTACTCAGTCAGAAACTATAGAGAAGCATCTGTCCACAGCAGCACAGAATAGCAATTAAGAGTATAATGTGTACCTTGCATGCCATTAAAGCCTCGAGCACTTCTGTTGAGAGCATTCTGTAAGCCATAAGAACCCCTATGTGCATATTTAACTCATCAGGGAATTGTATATCCAAGTAGTTACTTAAAGTTAATCCCCCATAAACCAGAATGGCAAAAAAATTCAATTTCAGGAGTTGGGGAAAGTTTTCAATGTATACACAGGCTAAAGAATGACTTAGGCTATGATCTGTTGTCCTAACAGGACTTTTCCCCTTCCAGACATCCAAGGTAGTATGTTCACCCTGCCAGTCTATGCTACAAGTTTAAGGCAGTACTTAGAGAAGAATAAAAAAATAAATTAGTTACATAAGGCATGCCTACAATACCATAATGTTACAACTAGAGCTTTTGCTGACCTGCCGAAACCACACAATCAAGCTGCTTCAAATTCTGCTAGAAGAAGAACACAAAACACCATACAGGCTAACCACGCCAGCGTTCAACTAGGTGAGTCAGCGGTATGCTGAGGTCTTTGCCAGGATGAACATGATGTTTACAGGATGAGGAAAGGGGAAGGAAAGGAAGGAAGGAAGGTCTCTTCCCTGGGAAAGGAAGTCTTGGTTATGCTTAGGTTCGTTTTTACACATTCTTACCACTTTCTGCTTCCTTCCCACTGGACACCAGCCACTGTGTGGCAGGTGCCCATGTGCCTTCCCCAGCCTCAGCTGACGCCAGGATGTGGGCTGTCACCCACTGACCCCCGGAGCTGTGATGCACCAACACCCCAGGGCTGCCAGCCCTTTCCCAGCTCTGACACTCGCAAAGCTGAAGCTACAGCCAGGGAGGCCACAGACACGAGGCTGCTGGACACAGG